>NW_004955454.1:3970887-4041415 GCF_000276665.1 Chinchilla lanigera | reverse complement strand
CATAAAACATACATTTTTGAATATGGCTATTGGTGCATACAGAAGGTTTTACGTGCATTTCAGCCTGTATTTCACAGCATCCTGTAGCATTTTGTCTGTTACAATTTCCAACAATGAATGGCAGTGCTGGCATTCTGTCCAATAGGCTTCATCCTTGCCACGATCTGCACTATATTTTTGGACGTAGTTCTAACATTGGATCATTCCACTTGGTTATATGGCTATTTTGCAACATTTCAACTAGTCAAAGATGTATTCACATTGCTGTTTTGTCATCTAAGTGGAGGTCTTTATTCCCTGTGTCTGTATCAGTTGATTCCTGCTCCATTTCACTGTCACAGGAACTTTGGCTCACATGACCAATATCAAAGTTATCATCATCATCATCATCATCCATTTACACCCCTCTTCTGTTATGAAAACATGTTGTTGTTTTTCTTTACCATAGTGGATCATTTCATCATTCATGCATAAGTACTCTGATGATTCACTTTGACCTCTTCTAAGACTTGCAAATCTGGTTTTTCATGTGCCATTGTACTGAATTGGGCTACTCCTTCCAGAACAATCAAAAGAAAGCTTTTTTTTTTTTAAACACATCTTGGAGCAGTATGGGTCTATTGGACCCTCTGTGATGCTCAGATATACATATTCAAAATACTGTTCCACAGAGCATAAGAATGGATCCAAACCCCACTTTGTCACTTTTATACACATGCACACTCTTTGCCATTCATCATGCCAAGTGAGTAAAAACATAGATTGCTTCCTGTAACACTCAGGGAAAGGTACTGAGACACACAGCCAGCTACTATAATGCTAAACTACAAACTTATAGTAGAAAAGTAAGGGAAAGGTCCAATGGATCCAGGCTTATACCTCAAGGGTATTAAGAATAAAATCATCATTCTTGTTGTCATCTTTGTCATCATCATCATCATTGTTGTCATGTTCATCATCATCCCAGGCTCAAGATGCACCAAATGAGAACTATCTCCTGAATGGGAATTCCATCAGACACCAGAGATAGCTTTTTGGCGTAGAGATTTTTGCAGACATTTGAAGGACTCCTTTATTTTTGTTTTGTTTTGTTTTTTGCACATCTCCAAGTCTTTTCCTTAAAAGGAGCATAGCTTGAGCTTCTTGGCTTTACGAGCAAGGCCAAGGAGCACAAGTGCTGGCATAGCCTGAAGCTGAGAGACAGGGAGGAGGGAACCAGGGAGGGTGGTCAAACCAACTGAGTTGATTCAGGAAGGGAAACCAGGATGTCAGCATGCTATCACAGAGATAGTTGGAAGGAGACAGCGTTCCTTAGCTATGACTGGCAGAAGGCTGTGAGTATCTCATACCACCCCATGTCTCAGTCCATTTTTTTGTTGCTGTAACAAAATACCTGTGACTACATAATTTACAAAGCATAGAAGTTTATTTGGCTCAAAGTTCTGGAGATCTAATCACACACTGGCATCCACTCAGCATCTAGTGAGGGCCATCTTGCTGTGTCATAACAGGGCAGAGGAGATCACATGGTGTCTAGTTACTTTTCTTGTTGCTGAGACACAAAATACCTGACACCAAAAGTTAAAGGAGGAAAGGTTTAATTAGCTCACAGTTTGTAGTTGGTGCAGTCCATAATTGGCTGCCTCCAGGGCAGGGTGGTGTAGAGAAACACTTCACGGTGGGCAGAATGTAGCAAAACAGGGAAAGGGAGGGGTACCTTAGCAGGTTTATTCTGCCCTTCTTATACTTTATCTAGGCTACCAGAATTAGGGTGCTGCCGAACCAATCAGTGGGTTGTTTTAGATATCAAACACCCTAATTCCAGCATCACACACTCTAGATTCAGCCACCTCTGAAAAAGCCGCATCTATGACCACATGAAGTTTTGGGGAAACATTTAGACACAAACCATAACAGTGAGACAGAACAAGTATGATAGCTTGGGTCACTCTTCCTCTTATAAAGCCACCTGTCTTTTTATGGAGGCTCCACCCTCATTGCTTCTTCTAACTGCCTCCTAAAGGTCTCACCTTCAAACATTACCAATGTAAGAATGTGGGGATTGTTTCCAGTACATGAAGCCACGGCACCCTGTAAGCCACTGCTAATGGCAGGGGAGCCATTTCTTCCCTAGACAACGTGGTAAAGGAAAAATGTCTGTGGACAGGAAGGGCTGGTGTGTCATTTCCAAGTCTGCAAACCTCTTTCCTTTTCCATCCAGGGCCCAACGATGGTGAGGACATTCAGTGATTCCCAGGAAGTCAATGGTGTCCAGAGCCTAACAGAGCACAAAATTGTGGTAGGATTCACATCTCCCTTGATGGTGACAAAGCCAGGCATACAATGTCCTGCCTTCCTCTGAAGCCACTGCTGTACCACGGCCCTGCTGCCTCCAGCCAGAAAATTTTTTCTGGAGATTCTGATGGTGCAAGTTGAAAATGGACCAGCATAGGTTAGATCTCAGGGCCATCACCGGCTGGCTATGCAACTCTGGGTGACTTTATTTTTTAGATTATCAGAGAAACAGTGGTTAGTATCTGCCCTGTGGAGTCATAGAAGGTTAAATGAGATAATCTTTGGGAGGGGCCCAGCTGTGTGGTGGCAGAGGTCCCTAACCTGAAAGATGTGGTATGCTCTGTCTCACAGGGACCATCCACACTGCCCTCTCACCTGGCTTCTCCCTTCGTGACCAGAGAGCACTCAGTCAGCAATGTTGCTAACTTTCCAGTACTGACAAGCCAGGTGCTTTTTTTTTTTGAGAAAGGGTCTCACTGTGTAGCTTTGGCTAGCCTTGAACTTGCAGTGATCTTCCTGCCTCAGCCTCCTGAGTGTTGTGTGAGCCACCATGCCTACCCTCCTCCCTTTTTAATCATCCCCTGGGAAGCTTCTCTTTAGTGAGCAGCTGGGGAGGATGGGCTCTATCTAGGCTGTGAGGTGATGCTCTCCCAAGCGGGGCTATTCAGGGCCCTAGCAGCCTTTGAGTGCTGGGGCTCAACCAGCTCTTTTCAAGCTACATTTGGTGCTGTCACTGCCCCTCCTCATCTTCAGCCAAGCAATGTTGTAACCATTCAAGGCTATCCCGCACCCTGTGTACTCTCCCACGTCCCTCTCCCTGAGTGCCTCTACTAGAACAACTCCTACTGGGAAGCCCAAGCACAGGCTCTGAGAACCGCTGCTCCTGGATCTCATGCTAGGGATTGCTGGAATGAGTTTCCTTGCCTAGCTGGAAGCTCCTTGGGAAGTGGCCACAAGCATGGGTGCAAGAATACTCCGGAGGCAGAGTTAGGTTTAAATTCTAGCTTTACTCTGTCCCAGCTGTGTGACTTTAGGCCATTTTAAACTAGTCCGTGCCTCATCTGCAAAGGGGTAAGAAGATTTTCCTCAAGGAGTGCTGCGAAGATGAAATGGGACAAACGACATCCAATGCTGGGAACTGAACCTGCAAGACGACAAGCCACTAGCTACTCATCTTTGTGTCCCTAGGGCCCATAAACAGGAACACACAAGATGAACTGTGCATTATGCTACTTGCTGAAAGGCAACTGCTGGGGTTCTGGGGGAAAGAGGTTCTGTGCGTGGTGGCTGGGCAGGATAACAAGTGATCGTTTACCTTACTCAGGAGAGCCTTGAATACACACAGAGTAGGGAGAATGGTTTACCTGATGCCCAGCTTCCATTACTGACTCATTAGCCAATCTCTGTGCAGCTACATCCTGCCCCTCCCCTCTTTCAACATACCCGCTGGGTTAAAGCAATAGATGTGCAAAAGCAACTTTATGCTTTTTACTCTCAAAGCAGCTTTTAGAAAGCAATCGACAGAACCAACAAAGGCAGTGGAGGGAAGGAACAGCTGCAAGGTCGGAAGTCCCAGGGGAGCTGGGAAGGTCTGTGGGTCTCATCTTAGGCCCTGACTAGTTCATCATCTGTGTCCCAGCTAGTATTCCACCTCAAAAACCAAGTCATAGTGCTATTTTTCCAATTCAGAGAAAAACCCAAGTTAATGGATGAAATTTTCAATTGGAAGTTCTCATACATTTTCCTCAAACCCATGAGGCCTGGATCCACAGACTGAACAGCAGACCACACAGTGAACAAGTTCAAAAATGATGGAATGCCCTGGAAACGGCTGACCAGTGTAACCTGACGGCTCCTGTGGATACTCCTGCTTGTGGTTGTGATTTTTACGTAGTGGGCAGTGCATGTTCTGCCAAACTGTTCCTGGCCGGTCGCATACAGTTACAGCCAAGTTTTCTGTACCCAGTGCCATGCCTCCCAGGCGTTCCTTGACCTGGTGGAACCTCTGAGCAGCTGTTGTGCCTGGAGAGAGGGAAGCACGGAGAGCCAAGCCCTAGAGGAGCGGGACCCTTCCCCACAGGTGGATCAAGTGGCATCACAATTTACCCTGGCGGAGGGAACACAGAAACCAGACCTTCTCATTTGTTTCTGGGGTAGACACAGAAGTGGAGCTACCCAGCCAATTAATTCTCGTAAAAGAAATTCCCCAGAATAGTTTCTTTTTTTGGTACCGGGAATCGAACTCACGACCTCGCGCTTGCCAGGCAGACGCTGTGCTGCTGAGCTAAGTCCCCAGCCCCTTCCCCAGAATAGCTTCTTATTGAGCGTAAGACCCCAGGTGAAATCAGAAGTGGCAGCGACCGTTCTCACACGCAGCATCCTCTGGCTCCCTTTCATTCTTGGTATTCACTTTGCTGGCCGACTCAGCACGCACACTGAGTTAACCCATCAGAGCACAGCCCACCGAGGCACAAATCCCAGTTCCGAGCAAAACCCTCTTGAGGCGTGACCACGCTTGCTGTTGCCATCTTGGCATGAGCAGCTCCATCACATCGGGGTGGCAGATCCTCGGGGCTCAGGATGTGAAGGAGGAAAAGGGAGCTGGAGGGGAGTTTGAGAAGATAGCCAGAGTTTGGGTGGGAACCTAAAGCGGCCCTCTCAACACCCCAGTGGGCCTGTGGATAAGGTACCAACCCCTGCAGGGTGTGTTAAGTCCCCGGGCTCTCAGGTTACCTACACCACTGCAGCTGACCTGGGAACCACGGGTCTCTTACTGCTTTTCCAGGACGGGAGGATATCACCTGCCTGATGGTCGGATGAAAAGACTCGAAGAAGTACGCAGCACAGTTTTTAAATAACTTTATAATTTCCTGATGGATTTAGTTTGTGAATAAAAAAGAAAAAAAAATGAACAAAGTGTTTACAATAACAAACAAGGCGAAGTTGAACAGAACACAATCTCTTTGAATGTCCTTATTCAGCTGGCAACAAGACTCCAGTAATCACACACATGTACAGTTGAAGGCAGTAGGTGTGCTTGCATCACAGACACCGTTAGGCTGCTGCTACTGTTATCAAAGGGACTCAAGCTACAACGGGCCAGTACCCAGCACTCCTTGGCTCCCCACTAAAGTGCAACACGTCTCTTCTCAAAGAGGGGAGTGAATCCCAAGTGCCCACCTGGATGTCCTGCAGTGGGGCAGGCCGGCCTGACAGGCTGCAAGTGCCTCCTGGCAGGTCTGTTTCAGAGATGCAATACTGGTACGGCACGGGAAGAGGGGCAGGCTGAAGTGCTCACTCTGGCCCAGGGATGCGTTCTCACTTCAGTATGGTTCATTTCCTTTCCTGCCCCTGGCATGTCTGGGGCCAAGAGAGTGAGTCTGGGCCTGGGAGATTTGGGTTTAAAAAGCTTCAAGGGAAAGAAATCTAGGGTCTGAGTCAGAAGGAACCAAGTTCTGAGAACAATTCATTGCACCTGGACTGCAGGCTCCAGGCTGGCCAGCGTCGGCCCTATGGGATGGTCACCGGATGATATAGCACCAAGTGGGTAGGAAAAAGGTCCTGTGGCCTGCCAGGCAGGGGCCAAGGAGTCAAATCCAGCTGCCACACAATGCGAGGCACACTGGGCAGGGACCTAGATGGAGTAAGGGTAGTTCTGGGTCAACTCTGAAACCTTTACCCAGAGGTCCTGAGGAAGTATGGGAGAATCCCGGCATGACTGAGAGCCTTCCCGCCCCTAGATTCTCGTTTCTCGTATTCGGCAGTTGTCAGCCACACGCAGGCAGCCACCCACCTGGAGTGTGGTCACTGTATTTCCCAAGTGGCTGGCCTGGCCGATACCTCAGCCAGCGTGGGAGGAGGGGGAGGAGCTTGGCTGCCTCATAGCTTGAATTTCTTTATTAACATGGTCTTGGTTTGCATTTTAAAAACACAGATTTTTTTTTTTCAGTTCTACAGCTACTTTTTAATGTTTTAGTATTTGCAACAAAGGACACAAAGTAACTGCCCCAATTCTCTGAATCACACAGACAATATTGACAAGCAGAGAAACAAAAGAGGTGGGAAGGGACAGAAATTCACTCCCCCAAATTAACCCCAAAAACCACTTCTCCCCTGAAAGGGGCAGGAGAAAAAATACCTACAACAGAGTCACAGCACTCACTAAACATATTGAAAAAAAAAAAAAAAAAATCAGGAGACACTTGGTTATAGTTTAACACTAAAAAGTTTGGAAAGTTTTTGCTTAAAAAGAGTAGGTAAACACAGCCATTTTGTTCAGAAGGATTCCGCTTAATGCACACTTTCTTTTTGGCTAATATTCTCTGTCACATGGGGAAAACCGTAGATTCTTTTTTAAAATGTTCTTTGGAGGGTCCCAGTCCTTCCTGAGAAACCCAGGAATTGGCAGTGATTGAGGGCTGGGGTCACAGAGGGCCGCTCCCCGTGCTGAGGTCCATTCTCCTCTTGCTCCTCTTCATAGGTGGGGACATGAAGTTAGGGAGACAGATAAGAAAGTCACTGACACTGCTGACACAGGGCGCGCTGCAGCGTAGGAAAGGCCACACGAGGACCTCCTTCTATAGAGCGACACATTCCTTGCTTTGCTCTTTCCTCGAAGACCCTGAGAGTAGCCAATGGGCCTATGCATAAGAGATGTGGTCAGACAGGAGGGAGTGATGGCTCCTGGATCAGCAAGTCCAGATGCCAATCACGACCATCAGGGGGCAGGGATGAGGACAGCAGTGGACTGAAGACTCTGTGATGACTTCTCCCTCTTCTCTCGCTCTGGGGAGTGGTGAGTCAATCAGTTCCTCATGGAAAAGCATTATTTTAATTATAAAAAGTGGCAAGTCACACTGCCTCTAGCAACACTGAAGGTGGCCCTGGCTTCCATCTGCTTTCCTATTATTTCTAAAGTTCCAATGTAAAGAAAAGAGATGCACTTAGATCTTCTTTAGACTGTGAGGCTCAAGGACAAAGTTTAGATCTGAGATAAATTTGGGGTTCCCTTATTTCTTAATTAAAGATCATTTACAGTCTTTCCCATTGCAAGTGGTATTCCGGTCCTTGCAAATCTCAATTCAGACACCTCACTGTTAACTCAAAGACTCCCTGGGATATAGGTATGTAAAAAGGTAAGAGAAACACAGCATTTCTTTAGTGATGCACCCCAGGTGGCTTCTATCCCCTTTTCTCATAATCCTCCTCATGATGACCTTGGTTTGGGGTATAGACCTTTAGGTACTAAAGGGCAACTAGATCTGTCCACAGAATGGATGTGTATGAAAGACTACAGGAGACTTGCAGTGAGTTCTCAAAGCTGTACACACTAGTGGCAGTTGAGTGGCCTGTGATACCATGCACACAAGAGGGTCATGGAATGATAAACGCTGGAGTGATGGGAGTTGTGCACTTAATAAACGTTGGCTCAATGAATGATCGGAACTCACTGAGGTACTCTCAATGTTGGAAAAAGAATTAACATTGCCCCTGCAATATAAAGGTAGGCCATGTTTACTGTCAGACTTTAGCCAAACAGTCCCCAGAATCATTTGAGCTGCTAGATTGCTACCCAAGAAAGATTATGGAAATTTCTTGCAGGCTGCATAGAGGATGTCTGTCCCAGAAATTTTTCCTCCCAGAAGCACCTGTCTTTCTGAAGGGGAAGTGTTCCGGGAGGCTGGGATGAAGAGGAGACAGCAGGAACGGTGAGAGCCACATACCAAAGGGCCAGAGCCGCAGGCATTGCATTAGGTGACCAAAGCCGATGGCTAGGTCCAGGGAGCCTGCCTGACATGTCTCGTGCCATGACTGTCTCTGCCTTGGGCGTGACCCGCTTCTACTTTCTCTTTTCCACTGCAGCCCTGTAAAGGCCATTATCACACCTTAGTTTCTTACACTATGGCGGGCAAAGTGAGACTCTAGTATTTCAGCCCTGCAATACTGGGTACTTTCTACAAGACTTATGGGCAGTCAGTAAGTAAACAAACAGAACTGAGGTAACAACACCACCGACCACCACTTACCATCTAACCCCTGCACCTCCTCTGGCCAGCCCTCCAGCAGAAACATCATGGTGAGAGGTTTATGGACAGAGCCCAGTAAAGCCTTTAATAAGGAACATCCCACAGCTTCTCACATGAAAGGGATTGTTTTATAGCAGGGAAGCAGGGGAGCGAGAGCAGTGACTATGTAAGTTAATGGGACAGGCAGGGAGATCCTAGACTGACGGCTGTGAGGTCTTTCTGTGCAGCATGAAATCTTTTGGGAAGTGGGAAAGGACAGAAGAGAACCAAGACAAAAATATTTACTCCAGCAACTCTTACCAGAAAGTGTTTAGAGGATTTTTGGTAGCAGAGGTGGTCAGAGGGCTAGCTTTGGGTCAAGTGGTCTATTTCTTCGTGCCTAATTATTTACAACTGCCATTGTCTATACTTGGGAAAAATGTCTCCAAAATTCTAATTCCTTCATCTGGACTTATACCTTTCTGATTTCAGCATAAGCTGGCTGAGTTCTCAGTCCCACGTTAAAAAATCACTCTCTACAAGTAGGTACTCACAGTCCCCTAAACAGAATACTCTTTAAGGGTATCAACAACAAACAGCAAATCCTGGCCCATCAAATGGAATACTACAAACAGGTGACGAAAACCCAAACCCATCACTTCCTTTATTACAAGAAATGATGAGTTGTGAGATTTTTCTAGAAAAGCTACTTTCTATTCAGAGCGGGTACGGAAAGGTGTGATGCTCTTCCGCTTTGACTTAACCAAGTGTGTGTCGAAGAACCTACCATACCTTTCCCTCACTGAAAGGAGACATTTTCAAGGATGGGTATGTGACACATTGACTTGCACTCAGTAGGGATTTTCATAAATAATCTCTGAATGAAGGAATGCAGGATGGAATGTGTGTGGGGTAAGACAGACTCATTTGCACCAGAAGACGGTTCCGGCAGTGAATGAGGCCTGGACTCTGAGAACACGGGGCAAGGGCAAAGTGAAGAGTGATGTTGATGATTGCGTGTCAAAGATGATTGCGTGTTTCAGAAACTACCGTGCTGTAGGAGCTGGGTGTGGGTGCAGGGAGGCAGGTGGTATTCTGGGAGTTATAGGAAGAAACTAGCCTGACCCCAAGGAACATTACCTTCGGGAGAAGTAAGGCTGCAGTGGGTGTCGACAGCACCCAACATGTCAAGCCTTCTTCTTCATTAGTCAGAGATATCTGATCTAACAGTGAAGCAGGGGAAGATCAAGGGTCTTAAGAGGGAGCAGGGGAAAGACCATTCACATACTCCTCCTGTTAACTGAGGAACAGAGCAAGGAAGATGAGACAGTCAGGGCTGGGGAGAAGACACACTTGGAGGTGAGTGCTAGCTAAACCAGCGCAGGTCAGCCTCTGCCCCCAATGCCTATAAATCACTATACAGGAAAAACAAACAAATGAGAGTGAAAGGAGAGGCTGGCTGTCTCTGTCTCTGATCTGTTTCCCCATCTCTTTTTCTATGCTTTTTGAAATCATTTTACCCTTTGGGAGAAAGCACCCATTGTGAAATTAGAACACTCAGCGCTCTGCTCCAGTGTGAGAACTCTCCCACTATGCTGAACTCGGGATAGATCCCAGAGGCGGCTGTCCTGTCAGAGGACAGCAGGGAATGGGCTCTTTATTTCATGTCCCTCTGAGGGTAGAGCACCAGCTTCCACAGCTCCCCACTTCTGATGACAGGAGGTCAGTTCTTCACGGAGACACAGCCATCTGGCTGCCTTGGACACCAAGAAAATTAATGCAGACACAACAGTGACAGCAGAAAGGCAGCGTAAGACGACAGATGCAGAAACAGGCCGGGACCACACTTCTTCAAGTGAGCAACACAGGATGCAGTTTGTAGTGTCTGGTGCGAGACGTTTCTGGACGCCTACTCCTTGTGGTTTCCCTTTCTTGGCTCCTTGACTCTCTCAGCGGCTCGGCTGGCCACTTCCCATACGGCAGGGTCAGGATGACTCTTCCAGGGCATTGACCACCTGCTCCAGGATGTCAGGGCAGTGGTCTGCGATCTGTTGAAGGATGGCATTGGCAAACTCCTGCAATTCTGCATTGTCCCGCTCACACTTTTCTAACTCACTCTGAAGCTGAAAGGGAAAGGAGAGGTAGATTTCAGATAAAATAAAACAACTTGCACTGAATTAAGAATTACTGTTCATCAAAAAGAAAAAAGAAAAAAATTACTGCTCATCAATAAACAACAAGAAGCACTTTCTTTGTCTAGTATCCCTGCATCAAAATTAACAAAGAAAATATGAAAGTATCAAATGTCTGTTCGTGAAAATGAGACCTAAAGAAGTGAGAGACTATGAGCCAGGTGTGGTGGCACACATCTGTAATCCCAGCCCTTGGGAGGCTGAGGCAGGAGGACAGCTGTGACTTTGAGGCCAGCCTGTGCTGCGTAGTGAATACAAAACCAGCCTGAACTACATAATGAGACTCTGTCTCAAAACCAACCCAACCCAACCCCAAAGTGCAAAAACGAGTACAAGGCCCGAAAACTGATAACTTACAAAGCTGGGACTCAACCCTACCCTCTCACTCTGGGTAGAATGTTTTCTCCATGGTGCTACAATCGCACAAACACAACTGGGAGAGGAAGGCACAGATCACCTCAGACAGCATCTTAACCTTGCATGGTACTTTCTGCCTTAAGGAAACTTATGACCACTTGCTCTATATTAATTTTATTCTGTGCATTAGGTCTTACCTTAGGCTACTCATTTAGCTCAACAGATCACTTGGAGAAACGTAAGATAGTCCATTTGTTTAGGAGTAAGCATACTTCTAACTTTCTGTTGTTTTCAACACCCCCTCTAACATCCTGTCATTTAGCCAAATTTATCGAGTGCTTACTATGTGCTAGCAACTGAAAATGGGTGGATTTGGTCCATAGGTTAATGGAGATGACAAGCATATGAATAGATACGTTATAATCCAGGATAGTCAGGGCCCAGAAGAGGCACAAACATATGCTGTGGGGGGACATAATGACTGTTTCATCCCAGAGGAGTTTAAGAAGGTGCTATTAAAGGTGCCTAGGATCTGAATCTTGAGAACTAAAAAGAAGTCTGTCTGGGAGATCAAAGGCAGAAGAAGCTTTTGAGCACATGAGACAAATGTAGATGTGTGGAGCTAGAAAGGACTTGGCACGCACCCCGGGATGTGTGAAACTTTTAGGACGGCTGAAATGGGTGGAGACGAGATTGGGTGGAGAAAGGCAGGAATGGAACTGAAATGACAGGAGAGGGTCAGAATGTACATGAAGCCAGTAGTTCAGACATAATCTGGTTAAAACACAAACCCAAACTAACACCATGACAAAAAGGAAGTCCAAGAGTTTCATAACAGTCCAGTGACAAGATCAACTTTATCTTTTTAGAAGATAATGCAGAAGGTTAGAAAGACATGTCAGGCTGAGTGGAAGGAAGGCTACATCGAGGTTGTGGCTGCAAACCCAGGTCAGAGCTAAGGAGGGCAAAGGCAGATCAAGGACTGGGGAGGACCCACATGTGTTTCAGCCTTGTCAAAGGGGAGTTAAAGTGAAGGAGAATGTGAAAGGGAAAGAAACTGCTCAAAAAGGAAAGAATAACTAGGATGGGGGCAAGGAGAAAAGGAAGGAATATACATGTATGTATTAGCTATGATAATTGTACTACTAATTTCTATTAGTTCACTGAAAGGAACAGTTAGTGTTTATACTATTTGATCAATTTTACATGCCTATGTCTCGTAATCTGAGCAACTACTTTGACAATAACAATATGCAATATAATAATCATTGTTAATTTCCTATTATCTTGTTTTGAAATTCTGTACTTTTTTTATTATTGTCTTTAAAATTAAAAAAAAATTTAAAAAGTAAAGGAAAATGGAGTCACTTTTGACAATTTCTAGCTGAGGAAACTGAACAAGTTAGACTAAAAATATGAGGCAGAGCAGGTTTTAGGAAAGAGAGTAGAATTAAAATTCGATTATAAAAGTGGGTACGGCATGGCACATGTCTGTAATTTGAGTATCCTAAAGGCTGAGACAGGAAGAACATGAGTTTGAGGCTAGCCTGAGCTACACAGTGAGTTCAAAGTCTGGACTACACAGCAAAACCACATCTCCAAAAAACAAAAACCATCCCGTCCCCCCAAATATAGTTAAGAATACAGGCTCCAGGGTTAGAATGTCTGGCATTTAATGTTAACTCTGCCAATTATTACTTTATTTGACTTTGGTCTCTTTTTACCTGTAAAATGGCGAAATAACACCTTGACACGGTTGTTTTAGGGATTTAATGAACAAAGAAAACAAAGTAGATGGTTAGTTCTACTCCCTACTCTGCTGTAGTTGAGGAAGCTAATTCTTGGCTCACAGCACGTAGATTCTGACAGTGGAATTAAAATGTGGTTCTCTTTGCTTTTTGATCTATTTACTTTTTCTGGGCACTCTTACCCATTTAATAACATTAACCATAACATCTAACATTTATCAAGCATTCTGAACACATCAGCATTACACTGCACTTTATATGACTCTCTCATTAAATCCTTGAGATGCACCAAGACTTGGTGCGGTCTAAGTCTGGCCCTTAAATGACCTAGCCAGATTTAGAGCACACTAAGTCCTGGTACATCTTTGGGTCTGGCTGTGTCACACAAATACGTCACAGAGGGAAACCTAGGAGGACAGCTGCCTTGTCAAGATAGCTGCAAAGGTGCTTGCTTTGGCAGCACATATACTAAGAGAGCTGCAAACAAAACAACCCACAACACAGGCAGGTAGAAAGGGTTTAGCTCTTGAGACTCAGTGGAACTGAAGTCAACTAGGGAAAGATACAAGGTTGTGTTGTTTCAGGTTCTCATCTCAGGCTTTCCCAGGAAGATTCTACACAACTCTAATTTATATTCTGAGCCAGGCATCTGTGGCCTACAGGCTCTGTAAGTCACTTATGTATTTCTCATGAAAGAGTTTTTATTCTAATTTGGCTTCTCAAGTAGATAATCCTGAAGATACTAACATTTTAGTTTAGTAACTTTTTCCCCAGGTTTTCTGTCTAAAAAAATTTAAAAAGTACTACATATATAGATATAGAAAATTTAGAGAAGACATGGTACTATAAGCCTAAAAGACCAATAAGTTAATAGAAAAACAAAATATGAATAAAAACCTCATAGAAGAAATACAAATAACTGATAAACTGAGAGATATCCAACCTCGTTAATAGTTAAAGAAACACAAATCAAGTAAGATAGGTGTTTCCTGTGTATCATATTAGTAAAAGTTTCAGAGATTGCTGACAATCAGGTGTGCTAAGTCTGGGAAAGTGGGTACTAGTGAACAACTATAGGTGAGAATATAGACTTCTCAGCAGTTTGGTGTCATCAACCAAATTTAATTGTACATGTCCATTTTTGGGACCAGAATATGGGTCTTTCTGTCTATATAACACTACAACATCCGTTTTTGCAGTGAAAAAATGGGAATTTAAAACTATAAATACCCATCAAAGCTGCGTGTCTTTTTTCCCCTTTTTTTGAGACAGGGTCTTAGCTTTGTAGTTCAGGCTGGCCTTGAACTCAGTAAGTACCCCAGGCTGGCCTTGAACTTGGGGTGATCCTCCTGTCTCAGTTTCCCAAATGCTGGGATTACAGCCATGTGCCACCACACCCAGCTCACCTGCTTGTATTTTTAAAGGTGTAATTTTGATATCCTAAGGCTGTGAAAAAGGACAGATACAGTGTATACATTATTCACTCAAACTATTAACTGGCCAATAAAAAGGAATGAAGTTCTGATTCATGCTACACATTAGGTCTAGTTATATTTTATATATATTACATAAAAACATTCTAGTAAGTAAAAGAAGCCAGTCACAACAGGCCTCATATTGGATGATTCCATTTTTGTGTAATATCCAAACGAGGTAAATTCAGAGTGAGAAACTAGGACTGGAATATGATGGGGTAGCTAGAAGTGACCACTAGAAGTCACTCACTGGGTATGAGTTTCTTTTGGGGGTGATAAAAATGTTTGAAAATTGATTATAGTGACAGATGTACAACTCTGAGAACATAGCAAACGTACTGAATTACATCTTTGAAATGGGAAAATTATATGGCATATGAATTACATATTTAAAAAAACCTACAAGGAAAGTGGACTGTGTAGTAAATGACCACGCAAAAGTAGAGAGAAAACATTATTGCTTTCAATTTGAACAGAAGGGGCAAGATGTGTTTCTTAAAGTGACAGTTGATAGCAGAGGACAGAAAGAGGGTAACTTCAAGTGGAGAAACAGTGTGAGCTATGGCAGGAAGTAGAAAATGTGGTTGGTTGTTCCCAGAAGTTCAGGGATATAGGGGTTATTGGATCTTGACAGTAATACTAGCTCTTCGAGAGTGACAAGGACCTGGCCTGGCTGGGCTTGGGCACTACCCCACGGAGGACCTCTCTGCATTACATGGTCTCAGTGAAGCCATGGGGCCCTGTATTCCATGTCAGACACCTCATTACCAGAAACATGGAGAACAGCTGGAATAAGTTCAAAGAAACATAAAGGCACGACTAAGAAGCTGAAAGGACCAGTTTATGAGACAGAATTAGAAGGACTAAATATGTAGACTCAAACTCAGTGAAAACTAAAGGCAGGGAATGTGATTACTACCTGTGAGTGTCAGGAGAGTGTACACTAGAAGGGGGAAGAGTGATTTAGCACTGGAGGAGGAAGTATGACTAAAAGTAACTGAATAAAATTAAGGAGGAAAACCAACAAGCATCCCCGAGGTAGATTATAAGGCTTTTTTCCCAAATTCTCAAGAATGGCTTGCTTAGGAAAAGACATTTACAAGTAGAGGAATCGGAAGGATCAGAACATCTAGAGAAGGAAGTGTTTCTTATTAGCTGGAGTTGCTTTCCATTTGGTAGGTCTTTCTCTGTTCTCTAGAGATTCTGCATGGTTTGAATTTTACCTGAAAGCAGGTACTGAACGTGGGCATGGCTGAACAAGGAGAGACGCTGCTGGCATTTGATCCATTATATGCTAATTTTTTTTGGTTTGATATAATCTTAGAGATCATCCTGTTTTGTAAAGCTGGAATTAATTTTTCTTTCCCTCTTTCTCTCCCTCCCTCCCTTCCTTTCTTCTCTCTTTTTCATGTTGGGGATTGAATCCAAGGCCTTGCCACTGAATATACCCCTAGGCAGAGAACTAACTTTTAAAATGAGGACTTTTATTTTGCTGACTTTGAAATGCAAAACTTTGCTCATTCTTTTTTGGGAGAGTGATGCTGGTGGTAATGAGATTGAACCTTTTGCACTGAACTACATCCCACCTCTTTTCAAATTTATTTTTGTTTTTATTTTGAGACAAGGTTTTACTAAATTGCTCAGGTTTGCTTTGTACTTACAATTTTTCTGCCTTAGCCTCTTACGGTGTTGGGATTATAGGTATGTGCTACTATGCTTGGTTCAGTCATTCTAAAGTTAAAGAAGCAAAGGAATGGGTTTGTTGAGGCCGTTTAGGAAAGAGGGACCAGGTAAAGGAACTGGATAAATACCACATTATTCTAACATGTTTTGTTAACTTGCATTTTACATGTTAAAGAAAGGGGAGTTTCTCTATGTATGGTTTTGGAGTACAGTGAGTCCTGTGGATACGTGGAAAAATATATTCTAGCTGTGACTTCACCAGATCTCACTGAATATGCTCTTGTTGCCTTTGTGTGTGTGTGTGTGTGTGTGTGTGTGTGTGTGTGTGTGTGTTGGCCCTTGAACCCAGGGCCTCCCACGTGAAATAATACCCACTCTACTACTGAACCATACCCCCAGCCCCGCTGCTGCTTTCACCCCTTGCCTCTGACCACAGCCTACTCCCATGCCTTCCTTTCACCTCCCGCCCAAGAAAGGCCCATTTAGACTTAAAAGAGGATTTACCAGAGGATACAAAACATCTATTTGGAATTTAATGAAAATGCTTCTTACATCCTACTCATAATGAATGAATTCCTTCTTTCTCTTCCTCTTTGTAGACCTAAGAATAACCAATTCAAGATCTTTCATTTTCTGTGACTTTAGCTGGAATCTTGACTGTCCTTCAAAGGACCATTCACTGGAAGCTTGGTCTCAGTCTGCAGTGCTACTGGGAGGCGGTGGAACCTTTAAGAAGTAGGGCCTAGGGAGAATTCTTTACGTCATGGGGATGGGGGAGATGTCCTTGAAGGGGATTATGGGAGTCTGGCCCCTTCCTCTCCCTCTCTTTTTTTTTTTGTCACAGCCTTGATGTTAGGGTTTTTATCTGTATGTTCCCAAGGAGTCTCCTCCATTCACAGGCAGGACTTCTGGAAGGTGACTGGATACAAGAGCTTATACCTGACTTTCTGTTAGGAGGCCAGGCCTGGTCAGAAGAGGCAGATAACTGTGGACATGGCCTGGAAGGGTGTATTTCCCTCCCAGGTTCCTCCCCTCACTCCTGCTCTGCTTCACTACCATGAGCTGAGCAGCTTTCCTGTGCCCAGGCACTTCCACCACGCTGTTCCTCCTCAGAGACTGCTGACTCGGGACTGAAACCTCTGTAATCCGTGAGCCAAAGTAAACCTTTCCTTCAAGCTGTAGGTGTCAGGGATTGTGTCCGAGCAGTGGGGAAAATAACTAAGATGACATGCACTGTTTTCTTTTGCACATGCTCCGCAACCATGATAAGCTGCTTTACCAGAGGGCCAAAAGCAGAGCTTTAGATTCACATTTTTCAAGAGTTTGATAAACATGTCCTTGTAAATGTTCCCTTTACCTGTCAAATCATGCTAGTAAAACTATTTTCTTTTTATTTCTTCTATTTTTTTTGCAGTGCTGGAGATGGAACCCAGGCCTTGTGGATGTGAGGCATGAACTCTATACCAATGAGCTACATCATCAGTCCTGTCTGTATGATTTGATAAAATGCTTTCTTTTAATTACTATAAAGTTTTTCTAAAATATAACATAATTTAAGTAATTCCCACTGTTGGGAAATTAATTTGTTTTCAAGTTTTTGCTACTATTAGTATTCATGCATTGAACCTCCCTGAACATAGGCTTTGTAGGCCTATGACTATTTTCTTAAAGTTCCTGGGTCAAATTGGTATATGCCTCTTTAAAATTTTAGATATGTGACCAACCACTGCTAAAACAAGTACTAATTTTCAGCTCACAAACAAGTAAGGGTGGCCATTTCCACTGGAGAATTAGTCAGTCAAACAAACACACACATACACACAGCCAAACAAATCACCTATCATGCTGATCTTCTAAGTATCACAAAGGTATTTTCACTTGCAGCTCTTTTCACTAGTACTGAAGCTAAAATTTGAGGCCAATCATTTAGCAGTATACTTATTGGCCACTTTTTCCGTCAAATTTCTGTTAATGCCTTTGCAGACTGTTTCTTTTGGTTTTGTTTCTTGATTTCTGATAGCCTGCTCACAACCCTAATATAAACTTTAAAGAAACTTTTTACAAGTTTCTAAAGACCAAACCCAGGGCCTTGTTTGAGCCAGGCATGCCTTTTACCATCAAGCGATACCCACAGCCGCTGAAGAGCTTTTATGAGATTACATCTGAAACATCTCTGTATCTAAACTGTCTGATGGGTTGGGGATGTAGCTTAAGGGCAGCTATTGGTTCAGCAGGTCATGTGCAGGGCTCTAGGTTTGATCTTTATTGCCACAAAACCAACCAACTACCAAATAAAGAAAACAAAAGCAAATGAAAAATCCCCTGAGAACACAGATCTTTGGTAGGGAGCAAGGTGCATAAACTACAGAGTATATAGTGCCCTACTCTGCTAATGTTCTCTAAAGAGAGAAAATGGGACAAGTATGAGATGTGAAGGTGGCCTCTGGCAGGAATTTTCTTGCTTTTGTCTGGTGAATGTTATTATAATATGTTTTGTTTTTAGTAGCTATTTCAGCCCTTCTTGAGCTCAGAGTAGTAATGTAAGAGGGACCTGAGCCAAGAATCGCAAATGCAACAGCAACTCTATCAGAATGCTCAAAGCACCACATATTGGAAGAGCATACAACACAGGGAAGAAGGAATGCCACCACTTCCAGCACTGCTAGGTGCAGAGATAGACACAGGAACCTCAGAAGGAAAACTGAGGTTCAGAGATGTGAGTCTGCAGCCTCACACTATGCAAAGGCATTGTTTGGAAAGGACACTTACAAGCTAAATCACCCAACTCCTTCCTGCTTTCAGCACTGGGTCACAGAACTACCAGTACCAGCAACAATAAGGACCCTAACTGGGCTGGATGGAGGAATAGAAGCATAGCTGAACAATGAGCTGGTTGACTTAGGGAAATTGTCCCAGAACATCTACTGCTTGGCACAAGTAATGATTTTAAAGTAGGTGTCACATTTCTCCACAGCTAAATAAAAACATTACAGAGAGCTTCTAGAAAGCAAGGAAATATGAAATACTCATATCTATAATTCCAGTACTCAGAAGGCTGAGGCAGGAGGATGACTATGAGTTTGAGGCCAGCCAGGGCTACATATGGAGTTTAAGACCAGCCTGAACTACATATCAAGACGCTGTCTCAAAAAAAAAAAAAAAAAAGAAAAAAGAAAAAAATGCTTAAAGGAGATAAAGTAGCTAAGTATTCCTAGACTTGGCCTCATTTCAAGGTAAACAACTTGCCATGCACAGCCATAAAGGATGAGGTGAAAGAGAGGATGTACTGAGGGATATGAAAAAAGGATAGTTACAAGAAAGGTCACTGGATAAATTCTGTTGTGGCTGGAAGTGACTTAGATGAAGTCTTTTCTGCAGATGGTATGGTAGAGGGCAGGAAATTACAAAGAAATGCCTACTTTGGTTTAAGCAGACAAGAATCTGAGTTCAGGTATTAACAGCTGTGTCCCAGAATGTATAAGCCCTGAGGTCAGCTATAAAACTGGCACAAGATTGGAGCTCTGGAGGTGATGGATCAAGGAGCAATGGTTCTTTATTCTGGTCAGGTTTGGCCTACATACCATAACCTCAATCAGCAGGCTGTTTAGGATATATGGAGACATAGAATAACTTTTTATTTTGAATTTTAAATAACTGGAATAATATTGAAATGTAGTTTTCCACAAGGTCTACTCTTTCTTTTTGTTTTGCAGTGCTGGGGATTGACCCAGGGCCTTGTACAAATGTGCCATAATATCTATTGGACAAACATACAATTTAATGTCTCTCCCTACGCCCTACACTAACTGCCACAGTGGTGATGATGAGGAGGTTGCTGTGTGGCCTCCTCCTCCCACCCACTCTCTTGTGATGAGCTCCTTTGCCAGACAATGTCTGAATTTGTTTTATAAGAAGGAAAGGCTGTTGTTACTTAGGTCAAAAGTAAGATAGACGCTGGATGTGGTGGCACACGTCTGTAATCCCAGCACTTGGAAGGCTGAGGCAAGAGGATCACCATGAGTTGGAGGCCAGCCTGAAGTACATAGTGAGACCCTATCTAAAAACTAAAAATAAAAAAAAATATGTTATTGCTCTCCCATCACTAACCTTGATCTGAAAGGCCTAATTAAAACAACATTTAGTTCTTTTTGGGTCTGTACATTGAGCAAGTACCAGTGCTGGCTGGTTTCCTCTCTCAAATATTTGTCCCCAGCTGAGATAATCTGAAATTTCCTAAGTGATACTGTGGCTATAGTAACTTCCTAGATTATCTTCTTTTCCCCAGAAGTGTTACCCTTCTCTGAGCATGTGGGGAGAAGGGGCAGACAGAGAAGGAGTATGGTGAGAAAATATAGCTATAAAAGAACAGGAAAAAACTCTACAAAACTTAATAGGAAATTTAGATTGCTCTCATTTGCCCCTTACTAAATTCCAGACAAGAGAACAGGGAGTCATCTCCTATGCCAGAATGTCCCTGCAACACCAAGGGACACTGATGTAACCATGAGGCAGCACTGTATGCAAACAAGCCAGGTACCCCTCTGGTAGAATGTACAGAAACGGTACAGTCCTGAGGCAAAAGAGGCATGGGATGGTCCTCAGAAGACATTTCCAAGCCAGAGACTTGCTTGAGAAAGTGTGGCGTGTTCTAAACAAAGCTTTCCCAGCTAGACAGAATTGTGATACACTGTCTCAGTCACTTTGGTAATATTTCACATTATCTCTCTCAAATCTGTTAACTGAAGTGAATAGAGACATTTAAATTAAAAGCCTGTCATTATCAAAATGGAGAAAAATTCCTTTCCTTGCCAAAAGGATCCATCAGAGTGGCAGCAGAGTTTTGGGAAGCATAGACTCGGCCAGGTTAGCTGGCTAGGCTTATGTATTTGGCTTGGCTCTCAAAAAGGAAAGTGTCAAAAAGGAAAGAATGAAAAAACAAAACAAAACAAAATAAAGCCCTAAAACCCAAACACTGAATAAGAAACGTAATGCTCAAACTGTCAGGGTGTTAAGAACAAGGCTTTGTTGTAGCTAAGACTTAAGTGCTAAGTGAGCACAAGGCCAAGTTTGTGTCCAGCCAATGTCTCTGGCCAAGTAGGAAGACAGAAAGAAGTTCCCCAGTGTTATGGTTTGTATCTAGATGTCCCCCCAAAGCCATATGCAGTCACGGGGCAGGCTTCTAGAGTTTTTGACTGATTCTTGGTCAATGCTGGGATTATGAGTGTGAGT
This sequence comes from Chinchilla lanigera, assembly GCF_000276665.1. Classification (NCBI taxonomy): domain Eukaryota; kingdom Metazoa; phylum Chordata; class Mammalia; order Rodentia; family Chinchillidae; genus Chinchilla; species Chinchilla lanigera. The sequence goes on along the minus strand of NW_004955454.1, from coordinate 4,020,431 downwards.
GCTATACCCACCCTGGGACAGGCAGCCTGCATACCATATAAGGGAGGGAAAGAGGCTTGCTCTCTGCTCCCCCATTTCTGCTCTGGCTGTCTTCTGCGCCTTGAAGTGCTGTCCCTGTGCTATGCCACCCTGCCTTGAAACCAGCTGATTATGGACTGAAACTTCCACAATCTGTGAGCTAAGTAAATCTTTCCTTCCTTAATTCTGGGAGTCAGGTATTTTGTCTCAGCCATGAGAGAAAAGTAACGAAGACGCCCAGCCACTGTGGGACGTGTTCAATGTACCCTCTATGTTCAGGACTACTCTCTGCTGTCTTCAGCACATGGTAATTGACTGTAGGGCCATTGTAATAGAGAGAGAGACTTCTTAGGCTTCTGCAGAGACATGGATCTTGATGGATTTTCTTTCAAGTATCAATGTGATACATTGTCTGTCTAGTGTCTCCTGACTCCCTGGTGAGATGACAAAATGTTCTTTTAGTGGGATCCTCATTCCTATCCCAGTAACTCAGAAGGAGCATAAGAGGGATCCATCACTAATCAAAGCTCTGGGGTCAAGTGGGCCAGTCTGGGTATGAATGATATGCAAGGATGACCATGTACAGTGGGAAGAGGTGGGTGCAACACAATGATATGGCAAGATGTGTCTGAGTGGACTGGCAAGGAGAAGGGTGCTACAGACTGGGTCTGGAGTTGCATGGTACTGATTTTGGGTTGGTCAAGGGAAGAAAGTACAAGGTGTGATGTGAAAGCTCTAGGGAAGGTTGAAGTTGAAAGGAAAATATTGCCAGAAAACCCTAAAGCTCAGACTCCTACAGCCAGTGTATACTCTGAGGGAGGATGAGACTGAGAGACTCCAGGGATATTTCTAATCTGGTTCAACAAATGTCTAAGGGTCAGCACCCTTGTGAGCGCTGTTCTCCCAGAAAGTGTGGCAAAGCCACAGCATTCCAGACCTCAAATGGTGCCATGTGGTTTTGTTCTACTGGAGGGGACAGGCAAGTAAGAGAAGGTAAAGCTCATGCCGAAGTTCGTTCTTGCTAGGAGGAGGGCAATTAATGGATCTTTCCTCTTGGCTTCTCTTCCCAAGCAGGCAACTTCAGCGGAAGGTGGGCTCAATCCTCAGAGGAAGGAAGGGGAGGAAGATGAGCTTGACAAAAGCAAAGAGAGACGGGGGAGGAATGAAACCAGCTTTCTGCACACAACCTGGGGAGGCTAATCAAATCAAACAATATTAGGGGTTGAAGGGAGGGAAGGTGAATGGAGGAAAAAAACAAGTTATATCGTGTACAGGTACAAATTCTCTATGATGAATGTGATCATTATGTATATCTAAAATATACCAATAAAATCTGATTGGAAAAGAAAAAAAAAAAAGAAAAAAGAAACCAACAATAGCCCCAATTACTCTTGCATGTGGCTCTGTCTGATTACTCCTGATACCCTCAGGATGGCTGTCTGTGGGCTGTGGTATATTAGACAGTACTTAACCCTGGGATTCAGCTGGCCATATGGGGAGCACCCGAGGTGCTGGCAAAGCTACCACCCTGCAGGAGGCTAAAGTAACCTAATAGTTTTTACTATCCACTTTTCACACTTTTCCATGAAGAAACCCGTAGGGCTTGGTTGGCACATGGTACCTGGCTCAGAAATGCACCTAACTGCTGCTCTCCATTGTTGCTCTTCGTCTGAGCTGGAGGGCAAGTGCCCTGGCAGCATTCTGTGAAAGATTCACTTTACTGAAGGAGAACACAGTGGCTAATGGAGCATTCTCTGCCAGGTAGTGAGGATTTCCTTCCAGAGGTGCAAGAGAGAGTGGCGGGAAAAGGTCTGAAGTGGAAGCCAATATTTACTCCTCATTCTCTCATTTAGCTTTAGCATCTCAGACAAATCATTCACTTCTCTGGCCTTAGCTTCCTCTTATGTAAAAAGAAAAGAGATTAGCTCATGTCTAAATTCTTTCCATATTTTATAATGTATGACTAAATACAGCTCATCCCTGGTTTGCCTTATGAAATAAAGAATTAACAGGGATCCCCAATTGACAACTGGGAGACTATTTCTAGTTGGAAGAAATTTTTAGCTCTCATGAAGGTTTCTCATTATATATATCCTATATCTCATCATCTGGGGCCAGAGAAAATTCAGAACTTTATCCTTTCATGATTTCTTGCCTTCCTTCCCTGCTAGTTGTATCCTGACATCCATCTGTGGTACACTTACAGGAAGAAATGTCTACCGATTTAGAGTTAGTTTTGCTAAAGCCTTGCAAAAGGTTGAGTGATTTCCCACATGCTAGCTATAACAAGCTGCCTAAAGAGAACCCTAAAACTAACTGTAACCTGGGCTACAATGAAAAGATTAATCCAGCACTCTTGTCCTTTATTGAACTCTTCCTAGTCACTCACTGTTCTCATAATCCTGGGTACTCTAGGCATGCTGAGATGATAGAATGTGCTACCCTTCCCAGGTATTTTCATTTAAAAAGGCATTATTTTGGAGAGATGCCTGATTCAAAGGAATAAAATGAACCAGTGAAATTTCAGGCATGTAGGTGGGAGAAACAGTCAGGCAGGAGGCTTATTAAATACCCAAACTTGCTTAAAACTGCTACCACATCATGCTTATTCTGTCAAGCCAGCAGTAAAATGTTAGTTTGGCTTAGGATTAGACCAGAGCAAGATTCCCTTAGACCAGAGCAAGATTCTTTTAGTTGGACGGTATTAAAACTGCTACCTACCTCTAACAAGAACTCCATGAAAAATCCCGTATCTCAAAACCTGATACTCAGCTGGGTATGGTGGTACATGCCTGTAATCCTAGTACTCAGGAAGCAGAGGTAGGAGGATCGCTGTGAGTTCAAGGTCAACCTGGGCTACAAAGTGAGTTCAAGTCCAGCCTGAACTGCAGGGCCAAAGTCTGTCTCAACTAAGACAAAAACAAAACAGAACAAAACAAAAACACTGGGGATACTAAACATCACTGCAATTTCTAATACATCTGTTATCTTTAGTGTTAAAATTCAAGGCTTCCATTCACCCAGCAAGCATATGCTAGGTTGAGCAGTTTTTGTGACTAGGTGGTCTTTTGTGTCAAAAGAGGCAGTCAAGGCAGTAAGAAAGCATGTATAAAGTGAAGAATACCATAATCTCATTTCCAGGTTTCATTCATTAAACAAATATTTGTGTCACATTTTATAGCTTTATGTCTATGACAGCTGTTTCGGAAAGGTTCAGTCACTAAGTGCTTTCCACAGACCTTGCTGGATGGAAATAACCAGAAAGCTCTGCACCTCACCCAAGGGAGTATTGTACAATTCATAGATAAAATGGATTCTGCAGTACTGCCTACCTTTGAGCAGGCACAGCCTCGCATTTACTTATTTGGAATGCAGTTTGCAGAGTTTGTCTGGAAGTCACTTATTTGAAACCCTGAAACAATGATCTAAGTAGTACTGAGATTGTGAAACAGTCCCCAAGAATCTGTTTTATTCATAATGTTCATTATGGGTTGCACTGTGTCCTCCCAAAATTAGTACAGTGAAGCCTTAATACGCAGAGGTTCAGGATGTGCCTTTAAAAGCTGATTAAGTCAAAATGAGACCTTTATGGTAGACCCTAATCCAATCTGACTTGTGTCCTTATAAGGACAGAAACTTTGGACACATGTAGACACCACGGATGCACAGGTACAGAGGATATACTATGCAAGGGTAGTGAGAAGGCAGCCATTGGAAAGCCAGGGGGTTGCTAAGAAGTAACCAGCCCTCTGGCGCCTATCTTGGACTTCTGGTCTGCAGAACAGTGAGAAAACAAAATTTCATTGTTTAAACCACCCAGTCTATTGTATTATTAAATGGCAGCCCAAGCAAATGAACAGAATGTTATTGGTATATAATGCCACAGAACCTAAGCACCATCGTAACAGTTTAAATATTGAGTTCTAAGCTGAGACATCAGGAATATTTCCTCACTTGTTCTAGTGGCAAGTGAATGTAGCCTAGACTCATCTTTCATTTGCACTGGAAGGTGGCTGGGGGAAAACCTCACTTCTATGGCAATGGCCCAAGCAGTAGGATGTTCTTATATGGGGTGCACAGGATTCTCTGAGACTCAGGAATAGCAACAACAGCTAGAACGCCTCCTTACTGCCTGTGTTGGAGGGGTGGGTAATGTAAGTAGCTAGTACTCCTTGCATCAGCAGCTATTATAGGAAGGGAGGCCACGGCCACTGTCATGGTTTAGGTCTAAGAAAGCCTTATGCTCTATTATGAGGTGGGCATGGTCAGAAGGGGTGGATCACTGGAGGCATAACTTGGAGGAGTGACTCTTCCTCCCTGCCTCTCCCCTTCTCTCTCTCTTCTTGGCTGCCATGATGGAGTAGCTTTCCTCCGCCAGGCCCTTCCATCATGCTGTTACTACCCTGGAGCCACACTAGAATGGACTAAAACCTCTACAAACCATGAGGTCAAATAAACCTCTTCTTTAAGCCATGGGCATTGGGTATTTTGTCCTAGCAACAAGAAATTCACTAAGACTCTTTGGAAAAAGCAGGGCTTTGACTTAAGGGGCAGAGGAGAGTCAAGTGGACAAAGGCAGCAGTACCCTTCTATATGTCAATACAGACAATGGGAGACTGCTTATATTTCAGGGTCTGCCTTTGAGGACTCCTGGGAAGGTAAACCCTACTGACTGAGGGGTTATGATCCCACACTCTTTCTGTTTTAAAACGTGCATAGGTTTCCCTAGAGAATCACTATTGCATGTAGCCGCTATTACCAAAAGAGCTCCAGATCTAGCATGCATGCTTGCTGGGGCAGACAGCCTTGGCACACGCTGTAGTTATTTCTATTTCTTGATTGTCTTAATACAATTGGTGCCACCAAACCTTTTGTAAAGAATTTTAAAGTCTGGAAGAAAACTAAGGGTAATTTATTTCAAAGGCTCTGCTGGGACTGGAATGGAGAACTGTCATTCCCAGTTTCTAAGGCCGATTGGCTTTAGTATCACAGTGTCTACGTGGTATTCAGCATTCATCAGGACTCACTTTCTTCTCTGCTTAGTTGGGGAAACCTTATCTCTAGGAGACATTGGAGACAAGAGATCTGTGTTTAATGTGCAGGAATGTGGTCATTGTCAAGACCTAGTGAAATTCCAAAACGGCAAAGGGTTGCCCTGAAGGAGCTCTGGAGATTCAAGAGTGCTCACCTCCTCCTATGGGGAGACACTGAACACAAAGGGAAAAAAATGCAGATTAGGGCTGCTATAAAACCATCAAGAGCTTGCTAAATACGAAGCTTTGCCATGAACAAAATATTCTAGGAAACACATAATAATAAACATACATCCATTTATGAAATAGGATAGGAACATTACAAACTTTATACAGTTATGGATAGATTAGTAGGAAAATATCAATGGCTGCTATAATACGTGGTGGTATCTTCAGAGTGGTTTCTCAGGAAGACAGAGATATGCAAGAGGGACCTATTAAGGAGTTACAGAACAAAATATTCTATATTGTATTTTAGAACTCTAAAATATCCAGTGCAAGGAAGGCCAACCTAATAAAAACTAAAAAGGTTTTAACATTCTTTGCTGTAAAGCTGAGGGCACATGAGACTTGAATTCAGAATAAATATTTTTATGTTCGATTTTACTTAGTTCTGGTGAGTTTGGGTAGCAGCACAAGGATCAACAGCTGCCCTAGTCAAGGACTGGAGGAAAAGACACGATAAGCAAGGCAGGAAAAACAGAATTTTCCTTCTTCAAGACAAGGAAGAAACGACTGGAAGGTTTATTTATTTATGAGATAGGAGTCTCACTGTATTGCTCAGACTGGATCCAAATTCCTGGGCTGAAGTGATTCTCCTACCTCAGCCTTCCAAAGAGCTGGGAGAATGAACAGGCATCACTATACCTGGCTAGAAGGATCTTTTATCAAAAGTTCTGGTTCACACAGATCCCCTCATTCATTCATTCATTCATTCATATATATTCTCACTGTGTCTCTCTCCAAATAAGATTATTCTACATTTAGCACACAGTCTATAGTTTTACGCACAAATATCTCCATGGGCTGTTCTCACACTGGGGATACACTATAAGTAATACTTAGGGTTTGTGTCATTTTACCTATGTAAAAGAGTTTCTTCTCTCTTCTATAGTCAAATTCCCATTTCCTCTTCCTGTTCTCAACTTGGTGTTAACGGATGTTATCAGAAGCAACTCAGAGCCCTTCCTGCGCTGAGTCTGCTAAGCTCTTTTTCATATTCTTCCTCCTTTCTGTTTGTGTATTTAATTTTTAAAGCAAGCATTTCTTTGCCAGAGATTTCAACATCCAACTGGCAAGATCCAATTGGCAAGATACCTGGGTCTTTGCATAAAAAAAGTTAATGTCAGCTGTCAGAGGAAGAAAGTACTACACTGTGAGAACAGAGAAGAGAAGTGAGTTTATTCCATAGCATATTTCTTGTAAATTTGTGTCGTCCCCCCCCCCAACACACACTCAATTTTCATGCCTGGTCTTGATGCGGACACTTATTTATCTTCACAGCTCTGCTATTCTTTTTGTAGAGGTCTGGTCTTGCCTCCTACAACCCTAGGGCCAGGGATTTAGCTCAGTGGTGCAGCGCCTGCCTGGCAAGCAGGAGGCCCTGAGTTCGATTACCTGAGAAGGTAAACCCTGCTGACTGAGGGGTTATGTTACTCATATGCTGCTGCTCTTAGTTTTTGGGTAAGAATTTAGCATCTGACCTGAGGAAACAAGTTCAAACATCACAAAAAGGAGAAAACCAGACAAGAAATATTCAGGATGGAAACCTTTCTTTTTCTTCACTTCTACCCTGCATGCTCTGCCCTTGCCAGCTATTGTGCTTATTTGGTTTACTCAAGTGAAAACAGCCACTGGGGCAAGTACATTTAACAGGGAAGAATGAAATGTCATGTCTGTGACCAATGACGGATACATTGCCTGAGTGAGGGAATTGACTGCCAGGTTCTAATGCCCAGTACTGTCCCAGCACAGCAACCTCTAATTCACCACTCTGAAAAGAGAGGGGTGCAAGCCAAAGAGCAACCAATCAAAATGTGAAGAAAACAAGTGAAAAGGAATCCAAGGAGAGGACAAAGTCTGAGCCAAGTTTTAGAACAATACTTCCTGAAAATTAAAAATGAGACTAAATGCTGGGAAAGGGCCTTGGAATCTGAAGCTCAATGACCCACAGAGTGGCTAGCTGACACAAAAGTTCATTCCAGTGTTGTTAGTTCCCAGATGGAAGGCTGGAAAAACAAAAAGGAAAACAAAACAAAACAAACTGTACTTTAGGGAAACATTCAATTTTTACCTTTTTAGTAGACTCTACAAATTCAACTGCTTTAACAGTTCAAAAAGCAAGTAGATGTGGGGTGTGGATTTATTTATCTGTCTATTTATTTATTTGGGGGGTACGGGTAATCGAACTCAGGGCCTCCTGCTTGCCAGGCAGGTGCTACATCACTGAGCTAAATCCCTGGCCCTAGGGTATGGCTTTAAAAAATTAGTAATGATAAACAACAAAATATACAGATCTTTAAGTGTTGAATCTGATAAATTCTGACATGGCCATTTCTCTGGTCATAGTAGAGACTATGTGTATATCACCCCCAGAAACTTCTCTTGTATCTCCTTCAATCAATTGTTATAGGTAATCACTACTCTAATTTTAATTTATCTTGTTAATAAATGTCATATCAGTAAATAGAATCATATACTAATTATATATATTTGTATCTAGCTTCTTTTGCTTAATAGAATGTATTAGAGATCCATTCCTAACAGTGCTTGTGCTACAAGTTCATTCTCTTTATTGTGCAGTAGTATTCTATTATTTTATATATAGTGTTTAAAAAAGTCTCTTCTGTTAGTGAACATTTGGGTTGTTTCTAGTTTGGGGCTTTTACAACTAAAGCTGTTATGACAGTCTTGTATGTTACATGTCTTTTTATGGATGTATGTTTTTATTTCACTTGAGCAAGTACCAAAATGTTAGGTTGTAAGATACATGTACATCTAATTTAATAAGAAACTGCCAATAGTTTTCCAAAATATTAGGTCATTTATACTTTTAGCAATATATCAGGTTTCAGTTGCTCCATATTTTAGCCATTTTAGTGAGACTGTAGTTCTAATTGTGGTTTTCATTGGTGTATGATTTCATGTTTATATATCTTCTTTCCTGAAGACTCTCTTCAAATCCTGACCAATTTAAAAGTAATTTTTTTCTCTTGTTATTGATTTTAAAAGTATCTTTTTAATAATAAAAACTGAATGTTTCTAGTGTTTTGAATAACAGAAACTTTAAGTTTTGTTGAAGTCCAGTTTACCAGTTTGTTCTCTCAAGTTTGGTATTTTATCTCTGTGTTTGCTTAAGGGGGTAGTTTTAGCAATAAATGCACATTTTGGCTAATATCTGAAATTAAATCATATTTCTTCAAGATTCTAGGACTACAAAAAAATCATGGTTATGTGGAACTACTCCTTTATTTTATCTTCTGAGAGACTTAACTGCAAAACAAATCAAATTTCCTTCCATACTCCTGGCTTCACTTTATTTTTTTTTCTATCCTTATTTTCTCTTATTATTTGAGTTATGGGGATGGGAATGTAGAAGAGGAGAACTCTTTCAGGAGGTTCTGAGGGACCCCAACCTCTCTGAGAACCAGTGTTCCAAAACCACTTTGTTCAACTATGATAGCTGTTACTATTTAGAATGGAATTTCTTTTTTCTTATTTCTTTTATGTGTGAGTATATGGGGAGGAGGAAAACACAGACAGAGACAGAGACCGAGACAGAGAGAGATACAGAGATAGAGATATAGAGACAGAGACAGACACTGGGGATTGAACCCAGGGCCTTGTACATGCTAGGAAAGCACTCTTCTACTGACCTACAGCCCCCTACCCTTTTAAAAATTTCACTTTGAGACAGGGTTGCACTAAGTTGCCCAGGCTGGCAACAAACTTATAATTCTCCAGACTCAGCCTCCTGAGTGGAGCTACCACACTGGCTTCTGCTTCTTTATTCTAGCATTTTGAAACATGTTGCCCCTTAACCTTAAAATGAGACTAATATAGTAAGTTGTAATATAACTTATGTTCTGTTGCTAAGGATTGAACCTAGAACCTCAAGTATGCTAAGTATAAAATCTACCACAGAGCTACAGTCTGAGTCCCAACTTCATTTCATGACTTGAAAGAAATAATGTGAACTAGACAAAAAATTATCTCAAAGAAATAAAATAATGGCTGTTCCTTCACATATGCAAGATATTTAAAAACACATCTTTTCTGGGCTATAGTATAAAGTCTGTTAACTCTGACCTGGTCCAAGTTTATTTAGCTGTTGGACTTTGAGAAAACTGAGTTCGAAGTAAAGCGCTCCAAATTCATTCTTTAAACAACATATGCTGGGTAGAATTTACAGATAGGAAACCACCTGCAAACCAAAATATTTAAAGTATATACAATTAACTATGGCTAGCCAAAATCAAATCTACTTAGACTGATTCACTTGCCAATGTGTACAAAAATCACAATACACAAAAATTATTCAAAATAGGATATTTTGACCTAAGAAAAATATTATGCTCCAAGTTAGCTACCATATTAACTTTATGACTATACAACCTGCTGTACTGGTGATAAGTTGAAAAGTTAAAAGTTTATTGTTGCAGGGAAATAGCGTACAGCACAGCAGTGCATGAATAGAACAGCCTTTGGAGCCTTGTAAGTGTTTCCTCACCTCATGGTAAAGCTGAATAAAAGCAGCTATAAGAAAGATTACCTATATGAATATGGTTCCGCATCTCTCTGGATCTAAGGAACTGATGTGCAGCATATGCTCAGTACAACTTTTTAAAAAACATATAAAACATTAATACTAACACTGTATTTGTCCCTCCCAAACTATCAAGATTCAAGTCTTTGAGCTCATGAAATAACTATGTTTGAACTTTTAAAACCCCCCAAAAACGACGGTATTTTTATTCAAGGGAAAAGCTTTTTGTAAACGTTTTACCTGAAATTTTCATGCATTTTATAGTCAGGTGGATGTCAGCTGATGCTAATGCTGAACTGGTTTATATCTCAATGTACCAGCCCCCATCCCCTAAAGTCTCATGCAGAATGCCTTGGAGCACCAGGCATGAAGGCGTCTATATCCACTCTCCAGCTCTTCAAATGGTCTCTGCTGAGACCTTGCTGAAACGCTGGGTGCAGAGAAGGAAGCCTGAGCGAGTTCCTCTGTGTGCAAGTAAGGGTCCTGTTCTAGGAGGAGCACTGGAGCCATCTATCCCAGTTTCGGTCCTGTGTAAACTCCAGCAGGACCAGATGCTAGAGAAGATATGGACATGACTCACCACAAAAAGCATGTGTCATGGCAAGGCAGGGAAAGCTTTCAGAGCCCAGAGCCTACGCTTGCTTTGACAGGAAAAGCTGTGTGTGGCTGGGGGAAGGGAAGGAAACTGTTGCTGCCCCTGTTCGTAGACAAAGACTACTGCTACAAAAGAAGGCACAGAAAATGCACCCCACTTCTTGTATTGACATAAAGCAAAAGCAAACTGTCACCAGGAAAGAGACAGGAAGTCCACTAGGCCCCCACATTATGGACTGATTCAAAATAGAAGTCTCCTGCTAATGGGAAAGGGAGAGAAAATCAGGCTGCAGTCTAAACCTGCATTGCAGAGTGAAGATGCTGTCTGTCAGGAACCCTGAGACGGAGGCTGGAGTCAGGTATGAAGAGATTCCTTCTGTCCCCACCATGAGTCACACACTGAATGCCTGGAGAGGCAGAAGCATGAAGAGAGAGCCCTCTGTGATACAGGCAGCCCGGGGCTGCTGAAAGCTGGGAGGAAGCAGGAAAAAGAAATCTGGCATTCTACAACTCATATCCAGCATATGTACTATACATTTAAAATGCTAGAAGAAAGGATTTTGAATGTTTTCATCATAATGATAGCTGTGGACAGGTATATTTAACTTTATTTAAACATTACAGTGTGCACCTGTACTGAAACATCACATGGTACCCCATTAGTGTGTATAATTTTTATGGTCTTACATCACTTCAAAATAACTTGATTTAAAAAGATATATCTGAGGGTGCTGGGGATTTAGCTCAGTGGCACAGCACCTGCCTGGCAAGCGCAAGGTCGTGAGTTTGATTCCTGGTACCCGAAAAAAACCAAAAAAACCCACATATGACAGCATAAAATCTAAAACCTCTGAATGAGCAGATAGTGTAATTAAACTATGGCAAAAAGGAACCCAAACCCAGCTCACGTAGTGACTTTTTTTGACTCCACTCTCAGTGCTTATGACATGATAGAAGCAGAGGAATGCTTACTTCCAGACATCAATAAATATGGTTTACCTCAATTTTTTATTGCTATATATGGGATTTCCAGCTTCTAGTGAGAATAAATTTCTGTTATTTATTAAGATACCCAGGTTATGGTTCTCTGTTATAGCAGCGTGAATGTACTAAGAAAAAGGCTGACATAAATGAATAGCTCTTTTTTGGAGGTCTTCTTGAGACAGGGTCTCACTATGCAGTTCAGGTTGGCCTTGAACTCACAGTGATCCTCTTGCCTCAGCTTCCCAAGTGCTGGGATTAAAGAATTAATAGTTCTTTTACTCAAAGCCCTAACAGTTTGTTGTAATCCACAGTTCCTTAAAGACAAGTGAAGATCTATGCTACTGACTTGTCAAAAATCCCTTACTCAAATAACCTCTGACCTGGACTTTTATGTGATAACCTATGGCAGGTTAACAGACTGTTCTTAACTTTCCTTCCTAACCAGCTGTTTGTGATATATGAGCACACTACTGAGAGAATGAAGTGACATTTCCTTCAAAAGGTTATATGGAATATCTGCTGAAGTCTTCTGATGGCTAGTAAGCTTGATTCTAGGAAAATACTGGCGGTTACCACGGGTAGGGAGGGTGGTGTGGGATGGGAAAATGTTGGTAAAAAGATTCAAAATTTCCATAAAATAGGAGGAATACATTCAAGGGATCTATTATACAACAGGCTACTGTTAATAACAATGTCATACGAAAACTGTTAACAGAGCAGATTTTTAGTGTTCTCATCACAAAAAAGTATGTGAGGTAATATATAATAGCTCCACTTAACAATTTTACACATATTTCTTTTCCTTCCTCTTCTTTTTTTTTTTTTTTTGGGTACCAGGAATCGAACTCAGGACCTTACGCTTGCCAGGCAGGTGCTTGTGCTGCTGAGCTATATCCCCGGCCCAATTTTACACATATTTCAAGATAACTCACTGTATATGGTAAATATCTTTTTCATTAGTTTAAAAATAAATTTAGGCGGGTATAGCTTAGTGGTAGAGAGCCTGCTTAGCATGTGCAAAGCTATGTTCAATCCCCCAGCACTGAAAAAAAAAATTAAAAGTATAAATCAATTGAAAAATGGTATCTGGAACCACCTCCTTCCCTGAAAAGAATCTTGAATCTAAACACTGTACTCCCAGACACAGTTCCTACGTATGAACCCAAACAGCAGTTGTCCTTGGTAGGTTCTTGTCAAAGCTCAAGTGAGAGGCTGACCTGCTCCTGGGTCATCTTCTGCAGCTCATTCTCCCAAGCTGCCTGGTCATCATCCAAGTTGTAGGAAGCTGGTGGAGTGAGTCCACGAAGGATGAGGGGGTCTCGGTCATGGCAGAGGGCGGTCAGGTGTCCAATATACAACTTTAACTTACTTCTGTTTTGGTCAAGTTCTAAGAGGGGCTGGATGATCTGAGGTGAAAAAAATAAGGAAAGTCAAGGTCAATCTGAAATGAGAAATTTACATACTCTTTATGCCTCCTAACTCAAAGAAAACTGAGCAAAGCCTGAAGTTGCTCTAATCACTACCTACACTTTCAGTATTATAAAGAGAAACAGCTTACATTACATTGCACATTTATACTGTCACACCCAGCCGCCACTCTGGGAGATAGCGAGGGCATGCTGGTTTAGTGTACTGACACCAGACCAAGTATTCTGCACTGAAGCAAGGGACTGAGCACAGGACCAATTTGTTTTTAGAGAGATGCTATTTCTGATACAGAATGACTTGTTACCTCACAATTTCTTTTTTCACTTTTTTATGAGTAAGTCACAAAAAAACTGCTAGTGAAAACTGCTCATCTGAAAGGCTGTACTACATATACTTTGTGTGTTCTTTCACTTGGAATAGAAGAAAAATTCTGGCTCTGGAAAAAGTGCATGTTTTTCTTGGCCAAGAGATGTGATGATAGAATTAATTACTAAATCTGCCTCATCCTGGTTAGCTCTCTTCACTCATTTCACAGAAGATATCTGATATTTTTTTAAACAGTGACTGATAAATCCTTATATAATTCCAAGTACCTGACTCACAGCCAAGACTCTGAAATTCTTTCAGTTGTCACACTAGTTCTGTGTTTTTCTTAAATAACACACCTGTTCTACATTTCTTTTCTGTTCCCCTTACCCTAGATGAATAACTACTCCCTGGACTTCCTTTGGGAGTAAATTATCTAATGATTTCTGCTCCAGAATTGCACCTGACAGCTCTCGGGACAGTCTTTGGCCGGGTCCGTAAAAGTGGGTCACAGCTGGTGTTTAGGAAGAGAGTCGGGCCAGGTTCTTACATCACAGCACACTGAAGAGCCACAGCACTGTGTGCTCGATGCACAGCAGCTGTTGCTGGCTGCACAACACTGCCAGGATGCTGGCCACTTTCAGTGTTTCCAGGGCTCAAGAGACAAGGTCTGCGCCTGCTGCCTGTCAGTAGCCTGGCATTTTTCTCAACAGGATACCTCAGACTCACCTGAGGAATAAGGAGCTCAATAATCTTCCAGTCAAAAGAAACAAGGCCTAGTATCACTTTTGACAGCAACACTGATTACTTCATGCACCTCACAGAAAACAAACTTTAAAGAGATCAGAGTTTGCCTTATTAGAGGATATCTTATAGAACCTGGAACTGGCTAAAGAAACTAGAAAAAAGTGAATCAATTATTATAACTTCAAATTAAGAAAATCCATATACTTCTTTTAAGGATAATAGTTAAACACTGAGGTGCTGCTGTGGAAAGCTCCTAAATCCTCTCAGACCCCAATAAGCAGGCTCATGGTACTAGTTCTACATTGAAATTTCCTGCCTAGGACAGGCAGTAATGATACAGCCAGTCACAGATGATGTGCTCAATCCAGCAGGTTTAAAGAGAGTGGGGGAATTTTTTCACAAACACCAATCTCTCATACAAAAATTGTATTTTATTTCTGATCTCCAATGCATACTCACTGGGGGAATTTTTTCACAAACACCTATTTCTCACACAAGAATTGTATTTTATTTCTGATCTCCAATGCATACTCACTGGGGGAATTTTTTCACAAACACCTATTTCTCACACGAGAATTGTATTTTATTTCTGATCTCCAATGCATATTCACTGTGCAAAGTTTAAAAATTTAAAAAGAACTGCGAAGTGTAGCCTTTAAAGGCAACATTCCTTTCAATGTATATACACTCTGAACATCAATGACAAAACCATCTCATCATGGTTTTTTATCACACCCTCTAGGACTCCAAGTAAAACATCCCTACTTCATTTTCTTTTCTTTTTTAAGCATGGTTTTCTCTATATTTAGAGACACAATGATAAGAAAACCATCTTGGAGATTTTCAAAATGGGTTTGTGCAATTTATTTTCATCCCCCTTGTGTTTGTGTATGCAGCTGCCATCACAGAATGTCACACATGTGCTTCAAGACCAAAAGATGCTTTAAGTGATCAAGTACCCACTTTGGATTGAAAACTAGAATGAAGATGTGTGACTACCAACAATATGATAAATGACCTTAAAGAAAAGGTCATATTCCTTATGTGAAAATGGAATTTAGAATGATTACTAGTTCACTATCATTACTTTGACTGGATATATTGAATTATTTTAGGCTCTTGTTCTTAATCAAAAAGGGATTTCAAACCAGTTTAACGCATTTTACAGTAAAGTGCTAATGGATTCAATAAACAATGCAACAGAATTTTTGCATGCTGAAATATTTCAAAATCCAAACAAAAACTTAAGAAATAATGCAATAATGATTTTTTTCTATGATCAAACATTCTATGCAAAATTCAGAATGTGTCCTTTCTTGCTCTGTTAAAGGGAAATGATTAAAAACAAAACAAAACACACACACACACACACACACACACACACAAATTACTACTGCAAACTATATAAAAACTGCCCAATAGCAGTTTCCAGATCTGCCCATAAAAAAGTTACTTGGGTCTCTCTGGAGTAAATAATCCATGTCAGTCATGCAGGAAATGCCCTTATCTCCTCTGACTCATCCTGTCTAATTTAAGCAGTCCACTTAGAAAAGAAATTGTGATTCCTACAAGGTAGAAATGCCACTGCCCAGTCTCAAGAGAGAAAAAGAGCACTTGCCAAGTAAAGAGGACAGCTTGTGTGATGTTTAAATTATATCTTTTCTCCACATACGACCTCATATATTTGGCAGAACTCCTACCAAAAATTATCAGAAATGTGGTTAGGCCAAATTGCTTCTATAGCTATTCAGAACTATAATCCCATATCCCCCCCCCCCACCTGGAAAAAAAGCAGTTAAAAAATAAAGTCAGGATAACCTTTGGTTGTACCAAATATGACACTGAAATGTCAACATTCTGCACTCTTACACTTAACAATCTATAACGAAAATAGTTATAAAAGAGAAAAGAAAGTTTTGCTTCAAGTGCTGAGAGCTTTATTTCTTCTTCCAATAATTAGTTTACGTGTTAAGACTCTCAAATAGATTTCAGAGGCCAGCATGTGATAGCGTATGGATACAGAGGACAGTGGTCTGAAAATATAACCATTCCCACTTACGGTTAGATGACTAAAGGGTTTTTGGAAGACTGAAGAGCTGCTCCTGTATTACTTGATAAAGATAGTAGCTGAAGATTCTACAGTATTTTACTTTTGTAATTTATGTATGTATGAGATCTGAACATACCTTCTCAGACCATTTGACTTTTAAATACCAGGATAGAATGTGCAGAACAAAAGTCCTGCCCCACCAGCCAATTAGCTAGCCTGCTTTTCTTCTCCTACTCTATTCTATGAGATACTTACTTTAAGTATAGGTTAGGTGGGTCCAACACATTGTAGGATGCTATATTAAGAGGAATGGCATATCCTCATCATAAAAACTAGATTTAGTAACAGGTATTCAGTATTATTTGGGACTTTGGTACATATTTGACCCTGAGGAACTAATGTTTTGTTGCTTGGAAGATATCACTTTTCAAAGCTGTACATATTCATCATATACTGTGTTCCTGGCAAATGACTATTATATCTAGCATGATTCTTCTATGGCTAGCTCACTGTCCTGAGTTGGTTACACCATTTTTGCTCTTCTTTTTACTTGCTGAAGTCATCAGAGGCAGGTCCAACTGCCCATACAGTAATCACATAAATGTTAGTAGTTCTGATTCCTTGTTGGGCCACCATTCCATTGTTATCTCTCAATGCAGAGTGCATTAAAAATGTCTAAGAAATTAACAGATTAACTTGACAAAATCATTACTGTCTCTATTAGTCATTTTCCTGTCACTATGGAATAATACCTGACACCCACAACTTAGAGGAAGACAGGTGTAATTTAGCTCAGTTTCAGGAGACTCAGTCGATGGCTGGCTAGCTCCAAGACAGACACATCATGGTGAAAGATCACAATGGAACAAAACTGCTTAGTTCATGGTGGCTGGGAAGAAAGTAGGGAAACAATACCAGAAAGGGGCAAGGAGCCAGATACAGTACTCAAGCTCATACTTCCATGACACACTCAGAAACACCCAGAAGTGTGCTTTACTAGTGTGGGCATAATTAAGTTTAACCACTGCACTGTATTAATTGCATTTTTTTTCCCCAGAGGTCCCAGCAGACAGCTTAATTCTGAAAAGTAAAAAAGGAGACAAAAAATAAAGTTCATTAATCCTGCCTCGAAGTTTCTTCCCCTTGATTACTATGTTTAAATTCTTGGTCAATGCTGTAATTGAGGATCAGGAAGATGAAGAATAGTGTTTTAAGTCTTTTTTTTAAGATCTGAAGCTAGGTATTATATTTTCACTGGAATGCAACTATTTTGTAAAAGTTTAGACTCTTTAAAAACTACTACTGTATTTTATAACCCTATTGTTACAATGATCAGATATACTGTATAACAAACAACAGTTACTGCAACAAAAAAAATCATAATTCAGACTAGTGAGTGACTTTGTTTTACGCCACATTAACCTTTAACTGCAGGGTATATTAAGAATAAGATGTGTCAAACCTTGTCTCAAAAAAAAAAAGAAAAAAACAGTTTGGGATGCAGCTCAGTGGTAGGTATTTATCTAGCATGCATAAGGCCTTGGATGCAGTCCCTAGTATCAAATACACACATGAAAAGGTATAGTCCTATTCTATAGCTTAAAATATTGTAATTCATGTGTTGGGTATATATAATATTTAAATTGGGTAAATTAAAATTTGTGTAAGTGACATCTTTAATTTTGAATTTACATTTGGGAATATTTAAATTACAAAATAAATTTTTTGCCTGACTTAAAGCCCAGTTTTACTTAGTCTTAATTATATACTTATGATGTTGAACAAGTTTTTAACGCTTAAATGGCCACTGGGACCAAACCTTTTTAAACATTTTCAACTGAAGCACAAGCAGAAAGTTAATTAACAGATTCCCTAGATGTTTTTAGTGCTATGATCTGTCCTCATCTTTAATCCTAACAAAGAGAAAAAAAATTTCTTTAGGGAGCCCTTACTTTATACATTTTTCTGCAAGAAATATACCAGATAAAATATGCCTGTCAACTCTACACCTAAGATAGTTTATAAGATACAGCTGCTTGCCCAGCATGTGCAAGGGCCTGGGTTCATTTCTCAACACCAAAACCACACAAAACAGAAAAACAAAAACAAAAACAAAAAACAAACCAACCTTATTGTTAGTGTTGAGAATCTGGAAAGTTTCAGCAGCTTTGGACTGCATTTGTGTTTAGCTGGTAGATATCATAGCTGCATTTCTCTTAGGAGTAAGTCAATAAACATTAAGCATTTCATGAAAAAATAAAAGCTAACCTACTTGAAGTTAAAGCCAAGAAATGCCAGAACTCCAATTTTTTTTTTTAAAGAACTGCAGAAGTTTATTGCTCTAAAATTGCCTTTATCACAAATTTAAAATCTGGAGAAGCCCTTTCTCCACCCAAAGACTTCATAAGTGTGGATAGAATAGCAAGTTTTTCATTTTAAAAGGTCATACTGAAATGGTAATTTTTATTGCTTTTTTATGCTGTTTTATTTATGTTTTTGTTTTTGCTATTATTGTTATTCTTTTCTTTTCTTATTCTTTATACTTACTGTTACTTTTTCTTTTCTCTTTATTTTTTTCCAGTACTGGGAATTGAACTCACAACCTTGCGCTTGCCAGGCAGGCACTGTGCTGCTGAGCTAAATCCCCAGCCCCTTTCTTTTCTCTTTAAAATGAAAAACAAAATTTATACATATATATTAAGGATAGCTGGGATAGGTGTACTGCTGATGTCTGTGGTTTACTGAAATAAACAGTTAATGCTTAAAATTATCTTTTTTCTTGACCAATTTTGTATGCTTGTACCTGGTAATCCGAACAACAGATTTGAAGACAACAATTGCAATATAAGAACCACTGCTGAATTCCTACCAACTTGGATGGTGAAGCTCTGTATTGTTTCCATTTTTTTTATTACTTGTTATTGTTTTTGACTGTTTGATCAATCTTGCATTCTTACATCTGGTGGACTGAGCAACTTTGTTGAAGGTAACAGTATGTAGTGTAGCAACCATTGTTAAATTCTCTCATTTTGTTTTGAGGTCATGTATCATTTTTGTTGTTTCTGCCTTTATTGTTGTTTTGTCAGGTTTTTTTTCTCTTTAAAATAATAATAAAAAAAGAAATGGTCAAAGATGACTCCCATAGGCATTGTCCAATATCTAAGAAGCAGTGAAATCTTCAAGCAGCCAGGGTTGTTAAGATCACTTCATTGTTCAGAACTTATAGGTTAAATCCTTCCATGTAAAAGGAAGCACTAAAACTTCTATGTCCCAACAAGGATCAACTGCCCCAAGATAATGCTACTAGATGGGCTCCTGAGTCCACCTGATTCCACCTGACAGTGGCCACATCTGTTGCACTAGCCTGTGTTCATGGCTAGGCTCTCCTCTTCTTTTCATTATAGTGCTCACTGGTAACATTCCTGGAGCATGTTATGGGGAGGTAGAGAAAAAAACTAAATGCTCTGGGTTATATCTGATTGAAGTTTCAGTGAGTGTACCTGACTGTTGTTCATAAATCCTCATGACACAGACAGAAGATGATTTCAAAGAAGTCAGTCTGCATGGTGGCGACAGGGCAGTCATTACCCAAGGTGAGCTCATGGGGTTGGATTTGCAAGTTATTCACCAGAGGCAACTGATCCATTCTAACCAGGAGCCACACTGTAGTGCAGGTTACCGACAAACTGCATGAATATGAATCAACTCGAACAGCATGAAGAGCCCTCCTAACACATCTAAGATCTTCATCATTGCTTCACACCTCCACCCAAGGGATCACAGGAAGCAAGAACTCAGAACTCCAAACCTTAATCTGCACTTTGCATCAATTTTCTGTATGTATCTAGATGACTCCATCAAACAGATTTTATAGACTATTTATCTTCCAAAAGATATTCATGACGAGATTAGGCACGTTCAGGGTGGTATGGCCATAAACCAAAAAATATTCATGACAAAAAAACAAAACTCCTAAAATAATGTTACTGATTGTGACAATTAAACTTGATTGTGTCAACTTGACTGACTTTGGAGCTACCCAGGAACTGGAGAGGCACATTTCTTAGTGTGTCTAGGTAAGTCACTGAGGCATGACATTTGGTATGTCTCAGGTACCTTGCCCCTTCCTTCCTCTTTGGTGTTGTTCCTAGTTCTGCTTCTTGGCTGCCATAAACTAAAGAAGCTTTGTTCTGCCACACTCTTCCACCATTATATTTCTGCCTTGGAGTCAGGCAACTATGTACTGAATTCCCTAAAGCCATAAGCCAAATTAAACCTCTCCTTTAATTTGTGGGTTCTGGGTGTGGTGTTTTGGAAACAGGAAAGCTGAATAATACAGAAAATTGGTAAGGGAGAAGTGGGGTTGAGGATATAACTGTACACTGGAAGTGATTTGTGGGAGGAGCTTGGAAAGGTTTGGAGATCAGATCTAGAGAAGCTTTAGAATGTTGTAAAGATGAATGTTGCCAGACTGATGAATGGGTGATTCTTATTGGAGCTAAAGACCACAATGCTGACAAGAATGTGGAGAGTAATGGCCAGGCTCAGGAGGTTGCAGTCCCATCAACAACTGGACTAGAAACATGTATGTCACATTTCGACATAAAATTTGTCTACATTTTGCCTTCATTCGGTTAAAATCTACCTTATCTTATGGATTATAAGAGATGCTGCTGGAGTAAAATTTCAGGGATGTGCACAGCAAACAGAGTGGTACGGGCTTAGGGGCTGGGGATTTAGCTCAGCGGCAAAGCGCCTGCCTGGCAAGCACAAGGTCGTGAGTTCGGTTCCCGGTACCGGAGAAAAACCAAAAACAACAACAACAAAAAAAACAAAAAACAGAGTGGTACGGGCTTGTATATTAGAGAGGAAAGAAAGTCTGTTGAGCACTTCCATCTATCTATTTATGTGCTTGATGAGGATGTTAAGGCTATAAATATCTCAAGTACTTCCTTTAGTATTTGGAAGATTATAACACATAAAAATAAGGTCAGTTACCAACAGGTAGGGTAATGCATATGAACAGATGAAGGTGGGCTGGATAAAAGGGGATAAATGGAAGGAATGTCCCATGAAACACAAAGCTGTCACAAGCTAACCAAGTGTTATAGTTTGTAACTAAAATGTCCCCCCAAACTATCATTCACTCAGAGGTGGAGCTTTTGGAAGGCAATCAGATAATGGGGACACTATACTTATCTGTGGAGTAGCCCACTGATGAATCCATAGGTGAGGACTGGTCAGAAGAGGTAGTTCATTGGGGGCATCACCTGAAAGGGTATGTATTGCCTTCCCTGTCTAATCTCTTCCTGGCTACCATGATGTGAACAGCGTTCCTCTGAGAGACTCTTCCTCCTTGTACTTCCAGCTTTGGAGCCAGCTAACTATGGACTGAACCCACTAAAAATCAAGAGTCAAAATAAACTTCTCCTTTAAGTTGTGAGTGTTGAATACTTTGTCCCAACAACAAGGAAAGTGACTGAGACAAATTTTGATACCAGAAGTAGGGTCAATGCTATGTCACTTGACTCTAGGAATATTTTTAATTTCTTCCCTGATTTCTTCTGTAATCCACTGACTGCTCAATAATGTATTACTTTCCATGTGTTTGCATAGTTCCTATTGCTTCTTTTGCTGTTGATTTCTAACTTCATTCCATTATGATCCAATAGTATTTAAGCATGTATTATGGCCTACGATATGGTCTATTTTGGAAAAATAGATGCCACTGAGAAAAATGTGGATTCTGTTGTCAGATGAAACACTCTATAAATATCTGTAAATTTGTTTGTTCAATGGTGTGGTTTAACTCTAGCGTGACTATATATAAATGACTTTTCTGCTATACAATGAAATTCTAGGACTCCATATTGATGAATGAGATATAAAGGGGAAAATCTAGGCATGGAGAAAAAAGTACATTAGGGAAAAGAGAGATTTTATGTTTTTTGAGCAGGAAAGCCACGTACAGACAGATGGTGGACTTAAAAATGAGGCAAGCAGTTGGCCACAGACAAAAATGGTAGCTTTCACCTCCTTGCATGCCTGCACACACACTTAAACACCCAACCTGACAATTTACTCTCCATTCTGTCTGAGGTCCCCTGCCTGAAGTATCTCCATTATTATTGTCTGTGTAGTCAAGTACAAGAGTCATTTTTGGCATTATTACATGTCTACTGGATAGACAGATTTAAGAAACAAAAACAGGCTTGTTTGTTGGAAAAAATATACTAACAATCTTTATCACAATATTTCATTTTCTTTCTTCTCTACTTTATAACTGCATTTGGAGTGGAACAGATATGCAAGTGAAGTTGCCCATGTAAGAAAAATAAACCTCCTAACAAAGAATGTCAACTTAGATGATAAAGAACACACCTAGTCTGTAAGATCACAAGGAAGAGAAGACAAATACCATTATCTACAAACCATGAGATTTGATATCTTATCTGTCAAAGGCTAGAAAAGGCCAGTCTTTGGAAAAGACTCTTCTCTAACATTTATTTCAAGGTCATATTAAGGTTGTGTGTATGCAGAAGAGTTGGAGCAGACGGAGACAATTTGCTATTAGTCAATTATTTTAAGTTAGGATAAAACTGAACACAGAAGACCATGTAGATATCTAGAAGTCTATTGCTGAATGCTCACAGCCTGTTTGGCAGACAAAGCTCTTCATTTAACAGTGCTTAACAGGAACTTGGCCTAAGAAGATACACATAGGTGAGAGAGGAAGAGAACTTAGCTATCACCTGGAATACAGGAGACAATATTATCATGCCTGTAGATAATATGAGAAATGAGTATTTTTGTATTTACAGAAAGGCAAATTATATACAGGAATTTGATCTGTTAATGCTCAAGTTGGAATTAGCCAGGAAATGAACTGTGACAAGTTAGAAACATTTGTGATGTGGTGTTTAAGAATCCTACATATACACTTGTACCAGCAGAGAGTATGACAGCAAAATGGAAGGAAAGATCTGAGCAAAAAAGCCCCGAGCCAATACTTCCAGCTTTAGCACGGTATAGTTTTCTCTGCAGTGAGTACCACAAGAACTACATCTTTGAGAGTTTGAGGTGATGCTTCTAAATACTACAAAAGAGCACACAAGAACTGAAATCAAGCCCAGGACAAGAGGACAGAAGTGTTTCCTTAACTTCCTCCTTTCATTACTAAAAACTGAAATAAAGCTGGGTTCTCAGTGAGACAGAAGCTAATTTCAGGAAAGTCTTGGGTACACCTTCCCACCTCCACTCTATCAGTTTTGGTTTGCTTCTATATACTAATATTTTTTCCTTTCTCCTTTCTCTCTTTCCTTCTGACCTGCCCACATAAAAAATCTTCATTTCTACCCCTTCCACCTCCCCCGAAATTCCCATCTATCTGAGAAGCTAAAAGGGATCTTGGCTCCCCTGACACAGCTGTCTTTTTTTGGATTTATGTCTGCTGTAGTCAATCAGGAAATCATACTTAAAAAGCAAATTATTTCTGAAAAATTTATATGCCATGAACAAATCCCATGGATTAACGATTTCCAGACATCAGCCCTTTCACCTTGGTAGTAATCCAGGATTTGGGTGGAAAAAAAAATTGAGAAAAAGACTGTTTTCTCTACTAGCTTCCTTTATTGGAGAATAAAACTTCTCATGCAATCACCGAATCCCTCTCCCCCTACCTCTCTGTGTATAAATTGCTTTATGAACATCATAATTTCAACGTTATTAGTCTTTGATGCTTTAAAAAGCTTTATATTTGAGAATATAAAGTAGCTATGATAAAAGAGGTTCAACATAGTAAATCCAGAAATCCTGGAGCTGCAATCCGTTAGCATGCAGTACTTACAGAGACATCCTATAAACTGTGATGATGTTATATATTTTTAAGTTAATAGCCAGGGAAATCAAGGTTCCAAAACCTGGGGCATGACCACCCAGGTGATTTCCAGCCCCAGTACTCTTCACATGTACATAGAGCCCACCTTTGGAAGAAGAGTTCCTGTATCCTAATTCTCTCTGCTGCATGCACAGGCTGACTAAGTACTAACCGATGGAAGATCAATTCTGAGTGCACTGGCAGAGTGCAGCAGTCCTTTGAGTATGACAGTATAGGCAGAAAAAGCAAACTCTAACATCTGATGGAGCTCACAGATCCTCAGAGGAAAACAGCTGAGCACCAGCAGGTGAGCAAGTGGGGTACAGACAGGGTATCCTTCAGAGTTCAAGAAACCAGGACGTGGGTACATCCAAACTGAAGCGTGTGAAGCTATATGATCTAAAAAATGCAGACTGGCTAGTAGTTCACCTGTAAAGTGATTTAATAAAGAAAGAAAAAGAAACATTTTGAGTTTGCACAAAATCTTCATGTTTTATCAATCTGACCCCACTCTTCAGTACTCAAAAAAGTGACTGCATACCAATGACATATTCAAATTTTATAGCAATTTCAGTGAGAAAATTCAAGGATAGGATAGTATATTAGTTAGCTCTCTTATTACTGGGGTACAACACCTGATACATACAAGTTAAAGGGAGGTTTAACTTGGCTCATAATTTCAGGGGATTCAGACCATGGTTGGGTGCTCCAAAGCAGAAACATTATGACTGAAGGATATGGCAAAGCAAAGCTGCTTAGCTTGGTGGGTGGAAAGCTGAACTCGGAAGCAGCATTAGAGAGGAAGGGGCAAGGGACCAGACGGTACTCAGCATCATGTCTCCATGACTTGCCTAGACACACTGAAAACTGCTCTACTAATTCTCTGGGCAGTTCCAAAGCCAATCAAGTTGGCCCAATTAAAGCAACTGTCACTGCCCACTCTTTGCCAACAAGACACTGAAATACATCTCCTTAAACCAATATAGACTAATAAGTTTATAATTTTTCCTAATATGATACAACTAGCTTACATAAAACCAAAAATACAATTAATTCCTTCCCAAAAGTCTCAACAATCCCAGCACTGCTAAAATGTCCAAGTCCAAATCTCTTCTGAGACTGAAGGCAAAGTCTTAGCTATGAATCTCTGTAAAAATAAAACAAACAAAAACCAAGTTACACAATCCCAAGGTACAATACAGCACAGGGTAAAAAAGTTCTCATTCCAAAAGGGAGGAATGGGGGATATAAAAGAATAGGGCCAAAGCAAGACCAAAACCAACTAGGGCAAACATTAAATCCTATATTTCCATGTGCAGCATTTGGAGCACAAAGTGGTGAGATGTGAGTTCTAAAGGAGTTGGGAAACCTCACTCCTATGGCCTTGGTGATTGTACCCCATATAGCCTCTCTGTTGGGCTGAATCCACTCATGGCCTGCAATATTATTCAGTAGATGTTCCATATTCATGGCATACCTGAATTCCTAGGGCTTCCACGGTACATCTGGCTTCTTTCACGTACTGCTCCCTCAGGGGCTTTTGATTGACTTCCTTGCTCTTCCTCTGTAAGGTGGAAGCTTCTTAGATCCTATTACTCTTGTATTCTGTATTATGGTAAAACCAGATCAAGTGTATGACACCAAGATCTGCCACTAACTCAAGCAGTAGATGGGTGTTCTTGGACGATGGTTACAGTGATTGCTTGGATGGCTGAATATAGTTAAATAAATCCTGGGGTATTGATTACCTAGGAGGCCTTTCTTAATCACTTAAGTCTCAGTGATTCTCTCTTTTCTGGGGGTACTAGCAATCAAAACTCATGGCTTTGTGCTTGCCAGGCAGGTGCTGTGCCACTAAGCTATATCCACGGCCCAGTGATTCTCTTCTTAAATGAAAGGTTTATACTTCTGCACCCTGAGCCTGTGACGTGTAGGGGTCTTGCTGATTTCTGAGATGCCCTCAGGCATCTTTCTTACTGATCCTGTACAAAGTACAGTGGTACCTCAGTTTGAAAACTTCATTCTTTCTATGATTCTGGTGGCAAAATGAACTGAAAGAAAGAGAACAGAATTAATTTTCCCCATAAGGTCAACATTGAACCTAACTACTGAATTTGATTTAGTTCTCATCCAGTTCAATTTGCGTCCAGAATCGTGGAATTAAGTTAGTGAACCTAGGTACCACTGTATTTAAGTTTCTTAATGGTACTAATCACTCCTTTCTTGGCTCTAAATTTATATGGGGTTCCTTGTGGGAAAAAATTTAAGTTTTTCCGGGATGGGGATATAGCTTAGCAGCACAAGAACCTGCCTGGCAAGCGTGAGTCCCGAGTTCAATTCCTGGTACCAAAAACAAAACAAAACAAAAATCAAATTTAAGTTCTTCCAAATTCTACTCTACTTTTTAAACCCCTATTCTCACTGTAAATCTGGGTAAAAGCATGCAGCAGTATCTCTCTAATAGCCTGAATGTTGGGCTGTTTTGAAAATTCATCTAGCAGGTCAACCAGTCCTCCATCTTTAATCTCAATCTTCTGCAAAGTCTCAGGATATCACCTTTATGTCTATACCTATATTATGATTCTGGTTTTCTGAGTTTTGACCAGAATCATCTATTAAGTTCTGTTTACAACATTCTAGGGCTTCTCCAGCTGCCTCCTCAAACCTTTCCAAAATCCTCCTGCAAACCAGTTCCAAAGGTCCACTCCCAGTATCAATTTTCTAATAAGCCAGCTTTCCTATTGTTGGGAAACAATATTCAGCAGTCACAATTTAAAGATGAAGAGGTTTAATCTGGCTCATGGTTTCAGTGGTTTCAGTTCATAGACGGCCGGCTTTAAGCAGAAACACCATGGAAAGGCATTCATGGTGGCTGTGAAGCAGAGCAGGGCAACAGTCCCAGAGAGGAAGGGGAATAGGACCATATACAGCACCCAGTCATGCCCCATGACCTACCTAAACACACACTCAGAAATGTGCTTTATTAGTTGGAAAATTTCTTATGTCAACCAGAGGGAGACCATTAAGGTTAACAGCCATAGAGAGAGACCATCTTTTTTATATAATCATAGTAGCTAACATATTAAATGTATTTAGAAAATAGGACATGAAATGAAAACAAAAAAGAAAGCAACTCCCAATCTAGAATCAAATGAGAAAAAGATCTAGAGATGTAGAAATGAATCTATTCCCATCATGTTAATCTGTTTTGTTAGTACTGGCTTTTCTCTGGTTCTCCTCTCAGGGAGTATATCTTTGGCATCAAAAACTTCAACAGCAAATAACTGGAGAATTTGGTGCCTACATATTTTAAGCAATCTGTCCAAACAAATGCACCACACCATTTTGAGGGATTCTTTATATTCAGATGTCTTGTGGCTTTAGCAGTTATAATGTTCTTGCCTGAGATGTTACCACTAATATGAAATAAAAAGTCTTTCTTACATCATCCACTGGGAGAAAAGTCTCTGTCAAACTGTTCATTTAAGCAATAAGATTTCATGCCAGTGGGTCTGATATGCTACTTTCATTTATCCATGTAATGAATCTCTGCATATCACATTCACATAGGCAACATTTCAAGGTATTCTAAGATTGTGAGTGTCCCTCAGATACCTTTTTAGTTCAGTGCTATACATCTGATATATCTGAAGGTTGTCAGTCTCTAATTTTATCAACATGTTCTGCTTGTTGTAATCCTTTGTTTCTGTACAGTGGAATAAAGTATGCAGTACACATATTACTTAAAACACATATACATGTTTGTGTGTGTGTGTGTGTGTGTGTGTGTGTGTGTGTGTGTGTTTGTATATATGGGCATACACAAGGAATATGGTCTGATTAGTTGTGGCTGGGGCCCTCTGAACTGGAACTCCTATATCCTGGCATCTCTTGGAATGATGACAACCAGCACCTTTCAGCAAAGTAGAACTATTTGCCTAGCTGCTTTCCCTTACCTGCTCTAATGTTAATTACTTCTCTTATGAAATTTTACTACTTTGCTTGTAGGTAACTCAGGTGATGTTCTGTACCTTTTGATGTTAATGAAGAACTGCATCGATTTGAACATTGGTCTGGCAACAGCTGCTATGGCACCTCAGCACCTTACAGCCTAACGTTTAATGCACATCTTCAGTGCCAAGGGAGGAAGCCAGTGTGGCTGTGGTGGCTGTGGCCAGAAATATGAGCCACTGAAACAGGGAAGCCAGAGGCATGCAGGCCCTTAGGTGGTGACATCATTTTAATCATTAGGTACCCGTTTTCAGACATTGTGGTTAAAAAAAAAAAGCCTCACCAGAGACAGATCCGTATCACTTACATTTTAAGCTATGAAATCTTATACATTCTATGAAGCAGTACAGAATTAGCAAGCAATGTAGTGCAGTGATGATGAGCACAAGTTTTGGGGATAAATTGGCTAGATTCTAGGGTCTTCTGTATTCTAGTTATAAGACCCAGAACAACATACTTTAGCAGTACTGTACCTTATAAGTTGTAATAATCAATATGCCTGTCACATAGTAAGCTTCTTCAATACTATCGAACTATTATTCTTTTCATGCATTAGTTTCACCACCTGTAAGTTTAAACCCAGCCTTGGTGACTTAGTAACTCAAAGAACTCTGTTCAAAAAACAAACAACAACAACAAAAAAAAAAAGGCTGGAGATGAAATATGAAGTTCAGTATGAAGGCCCGGAGTTTAATCCTTAGTACTGCAAAATAAAACAAAATGAAACAAAGCAGAAAATTTTGCTGCCTATCCTTGTGAGGATTTGAGTATATTTAAAATACAAGTTATTTCTGGTAACTCTACTTGACTTGCTTGAAGTCACTTGAACTTCACCATTTGTGCCTGGCCCCCCTAAGGACAGTGGATGGTGAGGTAAGGGAAGTAAAGTTATGAGAAGCACAAAAAGAATTGGGGAGGTAATATTGTAGATCAGAAGTTGGCAAATTATAGTCCACAGATCAAATCTAGCACTGCTGCCTATTTTTGTATGACCTGTAAACTAAGGATTTTTTTAAAGTTTTTCAAATGCTTGGAAGAAAAATAAAAATAATAATATAATAATATTTTGTGATACATGCAAACGGTATAAAAATAAAATTTCATACCATTGTCTATGAATAAAATTTTATTAGTTCACAGCCACACTCATTTGTTTACCTATTGTTTACAGTTGCTTTCACACCAGAGCAGAGGAGCTGATATTCTGACAGATGGTAGGGTTGTAAAGCATAAAACATTTACCATCTGGACCTTTAAAGAATTTTGCCAATCTGTGCAATAGACCAATCCCATGTAACATGGTAACTGATACCAGAGAGAAAATTCTTACAACTTTTTCATAGATTAGTTAAGAAATAATTATTTTTAAAACATGCACTTATAACAGGTATTACTGGTATCAACAGTAATATCAATACAAACTGAAAGATTGGCTTAATGGAAACTTAGATTTGGCAATAGGAATAAAAAGAAATCTGACAGTTACAGAAAGTTATAATTAGTAAAATCTGATGTGCAAAAAATTAACTGATAAAATCATGATACAATTCATGATACAATCATGAAAAACAACTGATACTAATTAAAATGATTCTTAAATAAAACTGTAAAACTGGGACATTTTAAACTGCATATATAGAAAATTGATCAACAAATTGAACTGACTTATCAGTTCCAGAAAAATATTCTATGAAAATGCTCTGACATTGGTATAGCCTGAATTAAATATTGGTGAATGGGTTACATGTTCCCATGGGGTCAAACAGCTCAAGGTTAAACAAGTTTAAAACACTCATTGGATCCACTGGGAGTACACAATGTAAGAAATGAAAGAAATTGTACACTCATATGGGTCATTTACTTTCTAAATGAAAAATGTGAGGCCCTGAGAAGTAACCTGACTTGTTGAAGATGGTCAGGAGTCAAGTACTGTCAGGAAATCACAATCGCATGCTTCTCACCCTGACCAATGATAAAACGTACAGTCTTTGTTCCACTGCTTTTATCTCAATAGTTCCTGTGGGGAAGTTAACTGGGCTTTCTGAAGTGTAACTGGGCTTTTATATTGTGCTAGTTTTTAAATGAAGAAAGACTAGTAACCATTTAAAACATTTCTTGGAAGATTCTAAGCTTTTTGACAATGACTATTCCTACTTTTCACTTTCCTGTTACCTTGCCCACTTGGGCCCTCTGCAACACTCTTCAAGATAATGCAGGATGCTCTTAACTGCTGTTCCCCCTTCCACTACATGCTACGGTCTTTAGGGTCCACCTCCTGCTGACTGCAGCCTCATAGACTATTCTTTTCTGGCACCTAGTAGTTATTTAAAAATAAATTTAATCCTGGGTGTGATGGCATATGCCCATAAGCCCAGAAGGCAGAAGGACCCTGAGGGTAGACCCTAGCCTGGGTAACTCAGCGAGAACCTGTCTTGAAATAAAAAATAAAATGGGCTGGGATGTAGCACAGTGCAAAGGCCCTGGATTCAATTCCTTAGCACTGCAAAACAAAACAACCAGAAATTCTCTGGCATTTCTCTTTTCAAAAAGTGGTCCCAAAACCCCTCTGGCCTCTTAAATATAAGATGCCCTTAGAACTTGCTTCTAAGGAATAGCACATGGTGGAAGTGATGGTAATATTTAATTCTAGGCAGTGTGGTTTCCTCTTTGCTCTGGTCTTTTGGATCATTCATTTTGGGTGAAGTTGGTCACCAAATCACAAAGACATTCCAGAAGCTCTATGGAGAAATTTACTTAATAAGGAACTATTTTTGCCAAAGCCAGCAAGAGTTATCAATAAGGCAGCTTGGAATTGGATGCTCCTTCCCTAGTCAAGGTCTCTGATAAATGCAGTCACAAATGATTTCTTGACTACAATTGTATGAGAGATCCCAAGTAAGAACTGTCCATCTAAATTGCTCCTGAGTTCCTGATCAGTCGAAACCATTGAGATAATAAATGTTTAGTGTTTTTTATGTTATCAAGTTTTGGAGTGATGTTTACACAGCAACCGATAATTACTATACTCTAGGCACTGTATAGGCACTGTCTACCTAAATACCTTAAGCACACACTACCAAGAGTACATTACATTTGTTATGCTGTTTATGCTTCTAAACCTCTGCAAATGGCTACATCTTAGTCTAAGATTATATTTGCCTAGCAAATGCCTCTGCTCCTTCAAGAGTCAGTTCAAGTATCCTAAAAAGGACATGCCATCTGTTTTGAATATTTTATAGAGTAAGCCTCTATTTGTGTGCTGCTTTGATCTCCTAGCATAATGGGAAGCTAGTGATATGGTCCAGCTACACCTCAATCAAGTGTACTTATTTAATTTATTCCAGAAATGCTAACTGCCAGATCCAGTTGGAAACTTTAGCTTCATCATCCTAGCACCAGGAAGATGGAAAAAAGACAGGTATGGTGGTGCCTGCCTGTAATCTCAGTACTCTGGGAGGATGAGGTGGGAGGATTGCAAATTCAAACCCAGCCTGAGCAATTTAGCAACTTAATGAGACTCTGTCTCCAAAAGGTTTCTTTTGTTTTGATTGACGATACAGTTTTGTGTCAAAGAAAATATTCCTTTAAACCCAAAATAGCTAGTAATCCTACACATAGAGAATGTATAGCAAACAAACTAGGGGAGAACTGAGGACAACCCCATTGTTAACAAGATTGTGGTTGCAGATAAAATGTGAGTCAAACCATACTTTCCACTGCATCAGTGTATAAAATAAAATGTGATACAATAGGAAAGTGTTAGGCATGTCTTTAAAATTACATTAAAAAGGGGTCCCACCATATGTAAACTGATAGGGTGAGCAATGAACGTAATGATATTATAGCGTACAGTACATAGTGAATGACTGGATCAGCTTGGGACACACACGAGTGGTGTCAGATTATAGGATAACTTGTTAAGGTGCAGGAGGATAGTAAAACACTACAAATAGATACTACTACTACATAAAAGTATAAATAAAATATGTGTAACTTTTCTTTAGGTTTAAACCTCATTTTATGTCTTTTTGGTGGTAGTAGGGGTGGAACCCAGGGTCTTGCACATGCTAAGCAAGTGGTCTGCCATCAAGTTACACTTTAGCCATTATTAATTTTTTCACTCCGTAAATACTTGTAAGCTCTGTAGGGGCTTGTATTTTCAGATGACTATGGGAAAAATAAGCAAGATGTGAAGGATTTGATTTTGCGCAAAGTACAAAGATATTTGGTTGTTAAGGTACAATACCCGAGTTGCAAATAATATCACAAACAGGAGGAAGACAGCTTTTATTTATTAGTTAAAGACTCACAATCAGGAAGGTATGAATCCATGAATCTGACAGCATATTTTCTAGAGATGCTTAAAGTACTAACTCAAGAGATTCACAGGTCAATGTCACTTTAAATCATTTAGCAGAACCCATAAACATGCAGGACGTACCTGTAGCACACTACAATGCTGTCGTAAAAAAAAAACATTAAGATTTGGGCTGGGGGTGTAGCTCAGTGTTAAAGCACGTACTTAGAATATATAAGGCTGTGAATCTGATTCCTGGCACCACAAAACAACAAAATAAACATTAAGAGAAAGGCTCCCTATTCTAAATTAGTTTTATCTTCACTGGGCCTTAGAGGTCTCTGCCTCTGTCCTTGGAACTCAATCATCAAACCTGCCAAGAATTACTTAGAACCACAGTGTAGAGGTGGGAACTTTTATCTAATTCTTAGTATTGTCTAAAAATCATCTTTACATCAGAAAAAATTACCTCCCAGCTTGAGGTGCTTCTTAGAGGTAACTGGACTGGACCTGATACCTGTGGCTAACCCACCATGCCTCTGAATATTTCAAGGAAGTAGCTGCAGTGTTGCTCAAGCAGTAGTCTGCAAGACTACTAGTGATTCAGTTAGATGCTCAGAAAAGATTATTATCTTTGTGATTATCTTTTACTGCAGGAAAAATTAATTACTAGGATCGTGGGCTTTTTGTGCAACTGGAAACATGCTGTTATAACAGAAGAGAAACAAATCTACAAGTAAACAGTGGCAGCTATGAACCTCATGAATGTTTCAAGGTTGTATCACCACCACTACCAGTGTGATCCTCCTGGTCATTTACTTCCATATGCCAATCTAAAGGTGGTGGTTATGGAATATACTACTACAGTTAATTCTCAATGGTGTAGGTTTTACAATTGCCAGTTAGCAAATGAGTAACCTAATGCTTAGAGAAGTTAAGCTGTTTGTGGTAAGTTACACAGACACTGAGCTGGATTAAAATTAAGTCTGAAGGCAAAGAATAATGTTTGCTAACAAGCTATTTATTTCAGTTTTGCAGATGGGATGTAATATTACAGATTTAAAAAGATAGAAACATTAATGGAGCAACCATACTTTGTAAACGAACTGCTGTAAGAGTTTTCTGTTAACTCATTTAACCATGAAACAGCCCCATGACGCTAGCATATTATTATCCTGATATCAGAAATGAAGGAAGTGGGGCTAGGGATTTAGCTCAGCGGCACAGCGCCTGCCTGGCAAGTGCGACGTCATGAGTTCGATTCCCGGGATCGGAAAAAAAAAAAATGAAGAAAGTGAGGTAAACAGAGGCTGAGAACTAAGTTATCTGGGTCCAAGTTCCCATTCTGACTAGGACCCTAAAAAGTCAGAATGACCTAAGGAAGCAATCATCTCAGTTGGACAGTGACTCAGACAATGTACAAGGGAAGCTAGTTCCTATTTCATGCCTCTGTAAAGCTCAATATGTAATGGTTTATGTGGACCCCTTACATGTATAGTCTGTCTGTCTGATTATGGGTGCCCTGTATTAATACTTGGAATGAATGAAAAGACAAAGCCACCCTCTGTTTCAGCTTGGCTGCTTCCCTTACTCACTTCACTGGTTCCCTTACTTACTGGTCATTTCATTCTTAAGCTAGAAACTTTTTTAAGCTGGATCTTAAGTAAAATAATTTTTTCTCCCTCTACCCACTCAAACTCTATCTAACCTTCAAGACCTAACTCTTTCCCTTCTGAATCCCTAGGTTTCAAATTCCTTATTCAGCTCCTAGGTAGGTAGTTATAAAAACCAAACCAAACCAAACCAAACCAAACCAAACCAAACCAAACCAAACCAAACCAAACCAGTGAGATGATGTTGGAAACCACCTAAACTCCTTCTAGTAAGGGGGCTGTCTTGAGTTACCTACAGAAATTCAATACTGGTAAAGGTAAATCTGTCATTTAACCAATTAAGAATACAATTCAACATATTCCTACTGAATACCTACTGCATCCAAACAACCACACTCAGAAGTGGGAGAATCCTTCTCTTTTTGGTATAATACAGTGTAATAAGTATGGGATCTGCAGTCTATGCTGTGGTTATTTATTAATTCATTTATTTATGTTTACATTTTGCAAATGTGGGGAGTGGAACCTAGCTCTTTGTCCTAGATTTAAACCCCTGTCATTTGTTAGTTGCACAGTCACAGAAAATTATTTAACCTATATAGGAAAAACAAGATATTCTTACTAGGGTGGCTATGAAAATTATATATGAAATAAGAGTAATGAAAGTGTCTGGCATATAAGTAGTGCTTAATAAATGTTCCTTCTCCTTCCCAAGTTTCTGCAATTAAGAGTTTCCTGGTTCTTGAATTCCACTGACTTGAATTCTAAGCTTTTCAGCAGAGAAGACTTTTGCTAAAAATTCTGATCTACTTCTGAAGATATAGTATCAGATTCTGTTGACAAAAATCAGCCCTAGTATTGATCTACACTGACAAAATACTGGAATTCCCTACAATGTTTCAAGATGAATTAACCCCACCCTTCTATAAATGCATTCTCTAGGGTTCTAAAAAACTTTCATCATAACGCTATTACTGTAAGAATCACTTTGGGATGTTTCAAATAGATAAGGAGAGTTATGTGGACAGTCCAAGTAGGGTAGACAAAAAGGAAATGCCAAGAGAAAGAGACTCTTGTTTTAAAATATTTGTTTCAGAAGCTTGTATTAATACTTGTATCATCTCAGAAAAAGAAGTCATGTAACAAACTAGTACAAATCTTGTTTTAATATGCTGTAGTATTGATCTGATAATACACACAACTAATTTTTAGATTTTAGTCACAGAATGTTCTTATACCAAGACCAGTTTATAAGCCCTGTGGTTTATAAGCCCAACTACATCTTTTATTTTAGGAATCTTGCACCAGTTTATGCAAACTGCTTTCACAGCAGGAAGGTGAGAAAGAGAACATGGCTGTGCTTCATGAACGCTGTGAAGCACGGGTCATTAGAAGGTAAGTTTTTACCTGAAGGATGTTTTTTATTTAGGAAATGAAAAAGATTTCCGAATTCTATTCCCTCCATTTTATTTAGCATGAAATTATAGGAGTCAGAGTCTAGGACTGCAGTACGACTTTCCTTTAAATTTTTATTTCTCTAAAGTTCTTTTGTTTCTAGATACTTTTCTTATCTCCTTTTTACACTTTCTTATACTAGTAGTAATACTGATATGAAAGCTCCTAGCCAGCTCTATGCTCTTGGTTTCAATGTAAACTTCTTCTTTTCTGGATTTCATGAATTTGGAAGGTAATATATAATACATCTATTTTATAATTATATATACATATACATACATACTGAGGACCTACTATATATAAGACATTGTTCTAGATGACAGGAATAGAGAAGTAATCATATTAAGGTCCCTGTCCTCATGGGGCCTACACTCTTCTGTTGAGGAGAAAGAGTAGAAGGAAGAAGAAGAGGAAGAAGAAGAAGAAGGGGAAGAGGAAGAAGACGAAGAAGGAGAAGAAGGGAGAGGAGAGGGAGGAGGAGAAGGAAGAGGAGGAAGAAGAAGAGAAGAAAGAAAGAAAGAAAGAAAGAAAGAAAGAAAGAAAAAAAGAAAGAAAGAAAGAAAAAAATCATAAAAGTAAAAGGCTAGAGAGTAGCATAGATAAGCTAATTTAAACAGGAAATTCTTGCTCTGGAACTCCTGCTTGGGATGGCTGAGACTTTGTCAGACTGTGTTATTGTCTGAAGTTCTATATTAACAGTAATAAAGCCATTGCTATGAACTCAATGTTTTTTGAAGTTAGACAACAATTATCAAATTAGGCCCTGATTCTACTTAGTCAGTGAACTCAGAATACCTAGTAGGGATGTCTGAACATAACAAAAGGAAATATGAAGGAAAAATGGATTACATGTCATATAGATTTTTCCATTGGCTAAGGGGAGAGAGAAGGGACTCTGTCATTCTTTTTAAGTGGAAGTAATGCTTGTCTGTATCTCAGGAACTCCTTCAAAGAAAATGTCACTGACTAAAGGCTTTATATAAGGAATTTCTTAAAAAAAAAAAAAAAAAAGTATTTTCTCAAGAGAAAAATTCTTCAACATATAAATTGTAGTTTAAGTGATGAAATGGCAATGTAATCATCAGCATAGTTTGGTTATATCTGTTATTAACTGCTATTATTCCCTCTTTCCAGAAATAGTTGGGGACTATTTCTAAATTTTTGTTTTATATTATTACTATAAAGTGAAGGCACTGGACCAGATGATGATGATGATGATGATGATGATGATAACAGTAATTAACATTTATTGGAAATTTATTACTTTCTGGACATACAGCTAAGTTAAGAGGTTCAAGAGCAACAACAAGAATAGTTAACATCAATGCAAATAGTGCAGTAGTTTTTTGTGTAAGGTACTATTCAAACCATTTTACACACATAAACTGAGTAACTTATCCACCAACCCTATGTGGCAGGCACTAATAAACTGATCTTTTATGAATAAATAAACTGAAGTTCAGAGAGTTTAAGTTACTTTCCCTAAGACATAAGGTAGGTCAAGGAATCTAATTTCAAAGCTGTAGTGTTTGGCTCTGGATTAATATGTCTCACATTCAGTCTACTTCTTACAACCTTCACCTAAAAGATGAAAAAAATCAGAAATTAAAAACCCGTCCAGAATTTCAGCTACTGGTTTAAGGGCTCACAGAGCCATTTTGCTCTCAAGCCTGCTCTAACCGTTATGTTCTATTGCATCCCATACAATGACCTAAATCTGAAATGCTTTTTAGCTCTGTATTTCTTCCCATCTAAGTACTCATTATTTCTAGTAAGGCTCATATTTTCCTAGTAATTAGTGTCTTACAAAATGCTTTAGATGCAAAACATTAAGCTCTTAACTTTGATAAGGAGATCATCGATTTCAAACTTGAAATTCTGTTGAGAAAATCTGATCTCTGTAGAACTAGCAAGAAAAACAAGAGAACTGGACAGACTGTCAAAACTTCTGCAGTGTTTTAGGGGTCACTAATACACCTCTTTAGGTAAAATTCTTATGCATAATGATGCTTGTGGCAAATTTTACAAGTTTACAATATATCACAGAAACTCCAGCTATGGCCATGTTACACCTTGTGTGTAGATATCCCCCCAAAGTCGCATGCAGTCCTAGATGGGGTTTCTCAGAGGTGGCTAGATCTAGAGTGTGTGATGCTGGGACTGATTTACGATGCAATGGTAGAATTAAAGATATCCCACACCCTTATATTCTACCCACACCCTATTCTACCCTAAAGGTAGAATATAAAGGACAGAAAGAGGGCTGTTGTGGTTGCTTTGCTTCTTCTGTGTTTTGCTGCCGTCTGTCTGCCACGAACTGTTTCTCTTCAGTTATGCCCTTCTGCCATGCCATCCAGCCAATTATGAACTGAAGCCTCTAAAACTGGGAGCTACAATAAACCTTTCCTCCTTTAACTTTGGTTATCAGGTATTTTGTCTCAGCAATGAAAACAGTAACCAAGACAGGCCAGCTAACTGCAATTGCAATGTATTAAACCAATAGCAGTTAATAGTTTGGAGAGTAAGCTCAATAGTGCAATAACTGGAAAAAGTAAAATCAGTAACATTTGAACTCTTGCTAGTAGTTATTTTATCCTGATAAAAGAGAAAAATAGAACTTCTAGAACAAATATATGTAATGGTTTGTGTGTTTTTCAATCTCCTAATGAAGTTACCAATGGGCCTGTTTCCTAGAACACTAACATGCTTCTTCTGACTGCTAGAAAAAAGTTTGTAAGCAAAATACTACCCTAGGTGTATGTGTATGTGGGGAGGGGGAGAAGCTTACAGCTGAGACAAGCTAAGAAACTCCTACGTTCTGTTAAAATGGTTAAAATGTTCTGTTAAAATCTTCTAAGGAAGAACCATGTTCATTTCCAAAACACTGGTAAACCACTTTCTATTATATGGTCCCTACACGTCTCATATGACAAATATGTTCTCTTCTAGAGTGCAGATAAAGTAGTACATTGGTTTTTTAAGTTTTAGCTTTCTCTACAATGCAGCACTCTAACCTAACAAGCTTTCTGGCTGACACAGACACACTTCTCCTTCATTCACTCTGGCACAATAAAGCCATCTGAAAAGCTGCCCATCTCATAGTGTGTGGCCCCTTTCCACAACTTACCTCTTCATCCTTACTGTTTTCAACAGCAGAAGGTCTGTACATGTCCCCATCATTTCAGCAGTTTAACACCAAGACATGGACATTTCAGGGAGAACTGACTCCAAAAGAGTAAAGTCACTAATAAGCATGGACACTGAATCCAGGGAATGCAAGGCTATCAGTATGTGTAAACTTATTAATTTCTTCTAAGAAAAGGGTTTCCTTAGTCAAATCTTAAGGGCATCAGAGCAAACTGGACTCTTCCAGCCAACTGGACTGGAAAGGAGAATCTGGGCAGTGTCCTGGCAACTATTTAAGAAAGTAGTGCTCTATACAAAGAGGGAGAAAAGAATGCTTTAGAATTACTGTTAAAAACATTTTCTTTTACTTCCTTGCTCCTTTTTATTTTTAGGGGTAGTTTGAGAGTAATGTCAAAGCCCTAGGGATGTCATAGGTAGATATCCCAGGTACTGACTCTGAGAATTCAGAGTATTCTTCTACAGACGGAGCAAAAGGAGGTATAGTACAGACTAGAGTACAGATTTTTCTTAAACAGACTATGTATTTATAATTAGTTAGCATAAAAAAGACATTTGAAGCCCAAGTTAATAGCAGAGTGGTCAATCAATTTTCTAGTGCCAGTTTGATGTAAGTCATTATAAACCTTACCAGGACACTGTGAAGAGTAATTTATTAACAAAATCACAACTTGAGAAATTTGGTTACATGTCCTGAAAGTTCTCCCAAAAATGTATCCAAAGAAACTATAAAAGTGACTAATAACACACAAGAAAAAAAAATACAAACCCCACGATGTCAAAAGC
The DNA here is from genome assembly GCF_000276665.1 of Chinchilla lanigera. NCBI lineage: Eukaryota > Metazoa > Chordata > Mammalia > Rodentia > Chinchillidae > Chinchilla > Chinchilla lanigera. The sequence goes on along the minus strand of NW_004955454.1, from coordinate 3,981,324 downwards.
ACAGCAATACACACAAGAATCATGTGAAAAAAATCATGAAAAAACGGAAAGCACACTGAAGAATTTCATGAATTATACAGAAACAAGATGTGAGAGTGATTGTGTAAAAGGAAAAATGAAACAAAACAACAAAAATCATTTCTATAGTTAAAAGTAAAGCTGTTTCTCACCGTTCTGAACAAAATGGCTGAACTAAGAGCATCTGATTGGCTATGCCCATATACCCTCCTCCTCATCCTATGGGGAGAGATGACAAAGGGAACAGTGCCCCAGGGCAGCATGGGAATGAAAAAGAGTTGGTTAGTATTAAAACAAAGATATAAGCATAATGTATTAGAAAAGAATTTGACTCTTTATAGTAGATTCTAATTCCCTAAGTGACAAAAATTAGTTATTAGTTTATCATTACATTTTTTCTCTTCTCTTATTAGTTTATCATTACATATGTCGTCTCTATGCCAGATCTGGAAAAAATTACCAAACCGGGGCTTTTCTTTATGTTTTGCCTTTTTCTTTAACCTTTCTCCACTTATGTCTCCCTCTATGCTAATTCCCTCTATCTCGTATCAAAACTTATTTCATAGAAAGGATCCAGCATGCTTTTTACATGTGGTGACATAAATTTAATTCCAGGCACGTATTGGGAAACAGGCAAAGAAAGCAAAGTAATTTCTTGGCAGGGAATGACTACGGACACAAGGCAGACACTCTCTCTCCTTCACCTACATTAAAGATTGTGATGTTTCCTTTCTAAACTATGTTGTGTTCTTCTACTGGCTTAGGGATGTCATCATGCTGAGACTATTCCTTCTGCATCTTAGAAATATCAGCAATGTGGATATCACACCTACTTTCAACTACAGTATTTCTGCTGCTTCTCCTAAGACAATGCCATAGCTGTCATTTAGTGAGCTGCTGTTTAGCAGAGGTGTTTTCCCTGACTCTTTAGGTATATAGATTTAATTACTTGAGTCTCTTTTTTCCCTCTTAGTTATACATTTTAAGATAAGGTGTGATGGAGATGTTGAAACCTACTTTTTGGCAATGGAATATGAGATAATCTATTCACCACTCTTTCCCATCCAACACTTTCAAGATCATGAGAGAACTGTTTTCCTTCAAAAAAAACTGAAACTAAATATGGTTCCCTTTAGACTCATCTGCTGACTCTTTAGTACTGAGAAGTTGAAGGCAACAATTTCCCTGAGAATGACATGTTGAAGAAATCAACTAGAAATGGAATAAAGAAACTAAGTTTCAACCATCACTTTTAGTAGGTGATGAGCAAGGATTTCACAATTTGCAATTAAACAGAAGCAGCCCCTATACTGAATTATACCTCAATGAGTTTGCAAGGAGTCTTGTTTTTCTAATAAGGCATCACTTCTGTAGCAAAAAAAAACAGGACTGATTTTATTTTTCCTCAATCCAGGTCAAGGATTTTTTGTCACTCTCAAAATTTTTAACTATCTTTTAAAAAATATTCAGAATCACTAATTTCCTATCCAAAAATTGAGTTTGTTTTTAAAAAAGTATAGTTTTTGAGAAACTTAGTTACTTACTTTTCTTCTAAATTATTGGAATTCGCAAAATGTTAACATAAAATACTTTAAAAGTTAAAACAAGACAGAAAACAGCCAGAAGCAGCCTTACCTGATCTGGGGAGGGTTTATGATTCGTCTGATTGGAATGGGAGGATTTGAAGTGGTCGTCCTCATAGTTGTCTGCCATTAGCTTCATTCGATTTTGTGTCTAAAAGGGAAGTGATTCATAAAGTTAAATTTAGATAAAATTCGTATGACACACTATAAAGCGACAAGCACCTTAAGAATTTTATAAGAGTAAAACTAATCCTGTTTGCAATAATCTCAAATAAACATAGCTGAAAAGAGCTTAGGCACTGCTGTGGACTGAACTGTAACACCCAGATTCATATATTGAAACCCTACCTCAGTGTCACTGTATCTTGAGACAGGGTCTTCAAAGGTACAATAAAATAAAGGTTAAATAAAGTCATAAGGGTGTAAGGCCCTATGCCAACACAACTGTACTCCTATAAACAGAGCAAGAAAGAGCTGTTTTTCTGTCATCTGAAGACACAGAGAGAAAAGGAAGTCTTTACAAGCCATAAAGACAGCCCTTATCAGAAACTTAATCAGCTAGGACCTCTCATCCTCCAGAGAAATTTCCACTGGGTAAGTTACCCCCCAGTCTATGGCATTTTGTTATGGCAGCCTGAACTAAGATTATATTGGTACAGGAATTTTTTCAAGAGAAGTAATATCCTCAAATTGAGCAACTTTCCACAGGGCTTATTTTTATATTTTAAAATACTGGACTATATTACATATAAGACTCTATTATTTTATTTTTTTCACTTTATGATATACAGGACTCATCACTGGTGAATTCCTACCATCTTGTTTAGTGAAACTCTGTAATGCTTCTAATGGGTTTTTTTTGCTTTTATCTTTTATTCTCTTTAATAGTATGATCAATCTTGCATTCTTATATCTGGTGTTCTGAGCAACTTCGTTGAAGACAACAATATGTAATATAACAGCCACTGTTAATTCCTATCATTTTGTTCTGAAACCCTGTATCATTTCTATTGTTTTCACTGTGTCTATGTTGTTGGTATTTTGCTATTGTTCTTTTTTTATTATTCTATTTAAAATAAAAAAAAGTTTAAAAAAATGTGACTTCTAAAAATATCAGTGATAACCATTGTTAATAGTTATATCCATTCAGTCTCCTCCCTATGAACATATAAAATGGACATGTTCTTCTGATGTTATTTTTTTCTACTATACTAAGGTACTTTAAAAATTACTGTGTCTCATGCTGTATCTTGAAATCTCGCAGGATATGCTGTCCTTTCTTTCCAATGCTGGTTTGTCAAAATTTGATTATCTTGAACACGTTTTCTTTTCTAGATGAACTAAAAATATTTGGTCTAGCTTCATAAAGAAGTTTACAGAGATATGCAATGATGCCTAAGGAGGGGGTTCAGATCAAATTGTCTTGGTTTGAAAACTAGCTCTGCCTCTTACAAGCTATCTAACCTAGGGCAAGTTACTTAAATGCTATCAGCTTGTTTCCTCACTTTAAAAATTGGAGTAACAGTAATTTTTCCCCTGTAAGGCATTTTCCCCTTGCTCATGCTGTGAGGAATAACACAAAGAGATGAGTTTAACACAAAGAAATCACTTAGGAAGATGCCTGGCATCTCATAAATTTTAGCTATCATTAGAATTATAAACATCTTTATATCATTAAATATTATTCTAAAATCTATTTTTTTTCCTGGCTGCATAGCTCTTGTTGAATGATTGTTTGAGTCCCACATTGTTGGCCATTTGAATATTTATTTTTACTTACCTATCTGTCTGTCTAATTTTTAAACTAGCTTCTCCCTCATGTAATGGTAGCAAAGACAATACATATGAATAAGTTCTGATACCAAATTTTTCTTTTCTGGAATGCCCTCCAGACTTTTACTATGGTCTGAACGTTTGTGTTCCCTTGAAATTCATACATAACTAATTAATTAATTTTTTGGTTTTTTTGAGACAGAGTCTCGCTGTATATTCTAGGCTGGCCTTGAACTTACTATGTGTTCCAGGCTGGCCTTGAACTTCCGGTGATCCTCCTGCCTCAGCCTTTCGAATGCTGAGATTACAGGTGTGCATTACCACGCCTGCAGAAATTAATATATTGAAATCTAACCCCAACTGGGATGGCAGTAAGAGGTGTGGATTTTGAGATGATCAGGTCACAGATTAATATCGATGTAAAAAAAAGCCTGAGGAACTTGTTCATCCCTTCTACCATGCAAGGATTCAGTGGGCAGATAATGAGTTATTTTAGACACTAAATCTGCTGAGGTCTTCATTTTGGCTTTTCAGTTACAGAACTGTGTGCAATAACTGTGTGTAATATTGTTTACAAATCACCCAACCTAAGATCCTTAGTTATAGTAGCCTAAATGAACTAAGACAATGGAGGATGTTTCGCAAAGCAGCTCCCAGAATAGGGGAAAGGACAGAGGTACATCCAGAAAGTGAACAAAACATCTTCATGTCATTCATTTGGTTAAGAAACCTTTCCAAATTGCTTTAATTAGAACCTGGTCAAAAGTATACATGGCTAGTTATTTTCTTAGAACATGAGTCATAAATCTTTAATCTTTGACATGTAGCATAAGTTTAAGATCTTAAAAAGAAATCCTAATAAAGCATACACAAATCCATTTTCAAGGCAGAAAGTATTTCAAGTACTTCTTAGGAATGAGCATGTAAGCCCAAAGAAACTGATCCTAGTAGAAAGATAAGACTATAGATTATTTACTTGATCCCTATAAGCAAATGAAGAGATAGTCAGACCATACTTGTCCATTTTAAGAGACATGTGGATAATCAAAGTTCAAGGTTTCTAGATTTAGTATTCACAAATTTGGTCTAAAGTCTGCTCCTTGAATAGTCATAAGATTGATCAGGAAACATCTGACAGCTCACAGAGCATGAGATGCTACACAGATCGTGTAAATGACTCTGCTCTGAAGGAGCTCTTACACTATGTTTTCTTAGATAAGAGCAAAAAGCAAAAGGAACAAGTTCTTCATGTTTCATGGACATGAAAGGTACTTTATATTCAAATGTCTTCCTTCTTGAACCATGCCATAGACAGTTAAAAACCTCCAGTCACAAAGAAATGACACAAAGAATAAGACTGCCTGGAGGAAGGGAAGGAAGAAAGTTGCTGAAACAAAACTTCTTTAGCTATAGATGTGCGTCTGTGTATTCCGGTACATATGTCTTCTCCCAGGAAAAGTTCACTGTTTATACTGTTAATCTTTTCTTCTAGGATCAAAATGTTGATGCATAAATAAGGTGCTACAGAAACTACATTTTATTTAAAATGTAAGTGAGTTAAGCCAAGAAACAAGTTAGTTACATAAACCCAGGTTTTAAAAGAAAAGGTCTGGATTCTAATCACACTTACATTCTCATTATTGGGAAAACTATGGAATGACAGGCTAAAACAATTGTTAATCTGTCAGTAAAGACCTTAAATGGACATGAGATTAAACTGCTGTTAAAATTACTATCTTTCTAAAAACCAGGAAAATAATATAGTTGGATAGTCTCCCTATCAATAGTAAGTTGTTCTTTGAAACTGTTCTTTTCCTTTACCTTGTTTCTTTTCACCACAGTCACAATATTATAATGAGACACGCAGAGCAGAGCATGTCAAACGTGTCACCAGCCAGAGAGCACTGTGAGCTCTCTTCTAGTCTGTTCATCATTCTAGCTATGAGTCTCCTAATATTTTATATCTTCATGAACACAATCATTATTCACTGAGCTGCTCAATCAAAAACATCAGAATCAGCTGCGTGTGGTGTTACACACATACAGTTCCACTATTTGAGAGACTGAGGAGGGAGGGTTGCAAGTTTGAGACCAGTGTGAGCTACTTAGTGAGATTTTGTCTCAAAATAAAAAGGGCCAGTGGTAGAGCTTAGTGGCGGAGAGCTTGTCTAAGATGCTCCTCCCCTTCCCTCTGTTCTTCTTTGAAGAAGAGTGAACCAAGGGCCCATTCACTGAGCTACATTTCCACCCCTTCTTTAGTTTCTGAGACAGGGTCTTACTAGGTTGCCCAGACCTGCCTCAAACTTGTGATCCTCTTGCCTCAGCCTTCTGAGCCATTGGGATTATGGGTGTGTGTAACTATGCCTGGAATTTTTTCTTAATATAGAGAGAACACCCTATTTTGTCCTCATTCTGAATCTAAATAATAAGCATTTTCCAAATTTTTGAGATAATTCTACTTAGTAATATTATATTTTTATACATTGCTGAATTCGCTAATATATTGTTTAGAATATCTGTGCTTAATTTCTTTTTTGTTTGTTTTTTTCCAGTACCGGGAATCGAACTCACGGCCTTGCAGGTGATGTGCCGCTGAGTTAAATCCCTAGCCCCTGTGCTTAATTTCATAGGTAATATTTTCCTACAAAGTTTTAGTATTGTATTTAGTTTTACTATCGAAGTTATGGTAACCTCTGTGCCGCTGAGTTAAATCCCTAGACCCTGTGCTTTATTTCATAGGTAATATTTTCCTACAAAGTTTTAGTATTGTATCTAGTTTTACTACTGAAGTTATGGTAACCTCATGAAATAAATCAGGGAATTTGCTCTTTATTGTATTTTCCAGAAAATACAATAAAAATTATTGTTATAGTAAGAATTATTGTTTGATATTTGGTGGAACTTACCTCTAAAAGCAACTAGGCTTTGTATTTGTTGACAGATATTAAACTTACTTAATTTGTTGGTTTCAAAGGTCAGGTTTGATAAATTAGTTTGGCATAAAGGTCTTCATCGTATTTTTCTACGGTTTTTAAAAGTCTCTTTAAGAGGTTTATCTGCCTCACAGTTACAGTCCATGGTAGGCTGGCTCCAAGGTAGAAATGGCATGGCAGGAGAGAGGGACACTGCTCATGTTATGATAGCCAGAGAGAAGTGTGGAACCAGGGAAGGAGATAGACCCCTTCCAGATCACGTCCCCATTGACCTGCCTTTTCTGATCAAATCCCACTTCCTAACAGAAAGTCAACTATGGCATCCCCATAATTCAATCACTTTCTAAAAGACTCACCTTTGAGTGCATGAGACAGTCTCAATCTAAACCATAACAATCTTATTTGAGTGGCTGCATCAGAATTAGTCCAGGTTCTCAGACTTACTTGCTGTACTGGTCATAGGAAAGCTGGGAATATTGTTCCTATCTAAAACAGGAGGCCTAAGAACTGGGCCATCCAGTGGTAGGTAAGACCCAATCCAAGTTACAAGGGCTGAGAAGCAGCAATACTGACGTCCAAGGATGGGGAGAGGATGGAAGGATGTCCCACAAGGAGACAGAACAAATTCACCCTTCCTCTACATCTGTGCTCTATTTAGACCCTCAGTGGACTGTATGACGCTCATCCACATTTGAAGAGAGCAAACTTCTTTACTCAGCCTGCTTTCTTCTGGAAACACCCCCCCCCCTTTTTTTTGGTACCAGGAATCGAACTCAGGACCTTGCACTTGCCAGGCAGGTGCTGTACTGCTGAGCTATATATATCCCTGGCCCTGGAAACTTCCTTGTAGGCGGGACCAGAAATAATGTTTCACCAGCTCAATGGGCATCCCTAAGTCCTGTTGAGTTAATGCTTAAAATTAACCATCACAAACACCTTGCTCCTAAAGAGTTAATATTAATGTGATTATCATAAAAATTTTAACTATACATGCAGCAATTTCAGTACCTGAGTATTTTTCCATTTATGACTTTTATGATATGTAAATATAGAGCAGGTGTATCTGATGAACATTCATCATCTGAATGGAGATGTGCTCTCAGCATAAAATACAGACTTAGTTTTGACAACTTAATATGAAATAAAGACTAAAATATCTCATTAATTCCTGTATATTGATTCCTGTATCAATTCCTGTATATTGATTCCAGTGTACTGATTAAATGTTAAAATGATAATAATGTGGATATATTCAGTTAAATGAAATATATCATTGAATTTTTTAAAAGCCTGCTTAGTAGTTGAAGATGTATCACCTTTTCCTTTCCCAAAAGCTGTTTACCTATATCTAGTATCCCTCTTCCTGAACACTGTCTCACTATCTTTCACATCACAAAAAACAAAACAAACAAAATAAACCTTCCAAATACACAGCAAACTCCTTATTTTTTCACTTTTAAGAGCTCTTCCTTTTGATTATGACCACTCCTTAGTTCCCGGAGTGGCTTGTGGGATTCTTTACTTCTTCATCACAGAGACAGAAAATAGCTGGGAGGATTTAGAAACAGAAGATTTCAGGAGCTACTGAAGAGAACATGTTAATCTTCATGGTTAATTCGATTATAGTGTGTATCTAACACTTTTTTTTTTTTTTTTGGTCTTTTTGAGACAGTGTTTCGCTATGCAGTTCAGGCTGATCTTGAGCTCACTTTGTAGCCCAGGCTGGCCTGGAACTCACAATGATCCTCCTGCCTCAGCCTCCCAAGTGCTGAGATTACAGGTGTGCGCCACCACGCCCAGCTTTTCTAACACTTTTCTTACACACTATGTAAATTTTAACCTTAAATGCTGGGGAATGGCAGACTACATTTTCTCTTTTCCAACATATATCAGCATTTTTAAATTGAAAAATATTATAAAAATTTCTATTACACTACTAATTTTGGAGAGCTGTCCTGTTTTCTGGGCAGACCACAGTGTATAACTGCAATGCACTAAGGTAAAAAAGTCAGAGTCAGATCCATCAAGCCATACCTAAAATTAGCTCATAAACTGAAATTCCAGGAATGATGCATTTTGTAGGCCAACTTGCATACAGTGACCAAGTGCAATGTCTAAAATGAGAATGTACAAAAGCTGAATAGGTACTGTTGTTACATTTTGTAGTACTTATTTCCCCACCCTTGCAATATGCCTAGAGCAGCTCAATTCAAGTTTTAATGTATAAGGATAACTTCTCCCAGCCGTGTCTGTTCTGAATGAAACAAGAATGCTTAAAAGGGAAATCTGGCTCAGAGATCTCCAAACTCTATCTAAAGGGGAGATAACATATAGGCAAGTATTCTTACTATGCAGGAATCAGTGATCGATGGCCAGAATCTAAGAGCATTTACATAGCTTTTCTTTTTTTTTTTTTGGTTTTTCTCTGGTACGGGGAACTGAACTCATGACCTTGCGCTTGCCAGGCAGGCGCTTTTGCCACTGAGCTAAATCCCCAGCCCCTACATAGCTTTTCTACAGTTTAGGCATTCTGAGTGGCTGAGAATTCAGTAAAAATTTTACAAATACAAGGAGCAGGAAAATTAAGTGGTGACACTGAAGTTTTTCACACCTAACAGAAAAGACCTTTCTTGTTGTTTTATTTTAAACGGTGTTAAACAGAATTTTAGAAATGATTACGTTTCTGGGATACCAGGAATCAAACTCAGGGCCTTGCGCTTGTCAGGCAGGTGCTGCACCCCTGAGCTACAACCCCAGCCCTGCAAATTATTTTCTTAAAGATGGTGGCTCAAAGTTTTGGTTTCAGTTACAATGTATTTCAACCCTAACCTATTTAGTGGGGCAAAGTAAGAAAGTTTAGTACATCCTCTTCAAATAAAAGTACAACAATTACCTTTGTAAATAAACAGAAACTACTTAATGAGTTTTAGAAGCCCCCCCCACTTAAGGAGCAGTTAAGCAGGCAGAGGGACGACCTTCAAACACACACATATATTCTTTCTCTCAACTTGAAGAAAAATACAGCACTACAGTTTGTAAGTACAAAAATTCTCAAGGTAAGAAGTTCTGAGGGAATTTTATCTTTCCTTTTTAAAGAAAATCATGGTCCATGGGTAGGAAGGAAATAATTCTATATGACTCAAAATATAACCTCATTATAAACTGTAGACTCATGTGCACATATACGGAAATATCTCTAAATAAACCTTGAGGATAGGAAAACATTCCTACCTCACAACCCTTTCCTGCCATTTTCTGAGAATTTATTATAAAAGTATTTCCTCACATATATTTTTACATGAACTTATATATGGAGGTAAGCTGCTAAAAAACTCACATGACAGCCAGTGATTTTTTTTTTTTTTTTTTGCTATTCTCCAGAGTTATTTCTTTTGTAGAATTTAGCTAACATTTAGTCTTTTGTATACAGGGGGAGAAAAAGGAAATTGTCATTTACTGTATTAAAATAAGGTTGTCCTTAAAAAAAAAAGAGAAAGGTTTAAATTATAGAAAAGTATCTTTGTATGGAAGGGGGAGGAGATGGGGATCAACTTCAGGATCTTGGGTTTGTTAGGTATGAATGCTCTTCCACTAAGCCATATCCCTTGCCCTAGAAAAGCATTCTAAATAATCCTATCCTTGGGTGAAATACTTCCATTCATCAGTTGGTAAATCCAAGTATTTAAAAAACTTTTGAGTGCACGTATATTGCTGTGCTATCATGTTTTCAGTTCTTCTAGAAAAATACCCAAAAGGGAAATAGCTAGGTTGAATGGGACCTCTAATCCTAGTTTGCTGAGGAATCTCCAAACTGATTTCCACAGTGTCTACACTCCCACCAACAGTGGAGAAAGGTTCCTTTTTCTCCACAGCTTTGCCAGCATTTGTTATTGGTTGATTTCTTAATGATAGGAATTCTTTCTGGGGTGAGATGAAATCTCAGTGTTGTTTTAATTTGCATTTCTTGAATGACTAATGATGTTGAACATTTTTTCATGTATTTATTTGCCATTTGTATTTCTTTATCTGAGAAGTGCACATTTTGTAATAGCTAAATCGTGGAAGCAACCCAAATGCCCATCAACTGAGAACTGGATAAAAAAAACTGTGATATTTCTATATAATGGAAT
>NW_004955454.1:3969993-3970780 GCF_000276665.1 Chinchilla lanigera | reverse complement strand
GGAAAAATATGTGTATATGTATATAGAGGATAGCTAAGATAGTTGTACTCCAGATTTCTACTGCTTTATGGAAAAGAACAGTTAATGTTTAATTGTTTGATCAATCTTACATTTCTATATTTGTTTATCTGAGTAACCAATTTGAAGATATCTGTATGTAACACAACAACCATAGTTAACTTCCTATCACCTCGTCTGAAATTCTGTATTGCTTGTATTGTTTTTGTGTTATATTGTAAATGTCTGTGTGTTTGTTAATATGTTTTCATTCTTTATCTTTAACATAAAAAAAAATAAAAATAAAAAACTTCTGACACCTACTCCTATACAAGGAGTACCATGTGTAAATTCTGGTAAGGAACAAATACTCATTAAGAACCATTTGAATGGAACTGGAAATTGAATAAAAGAATGATACCAGACAGCAAACTCATTTGCTACTAGAGGTATAGTTTCCTAAAACACATAAATATGTGATTAGGTTGAGGAATGATGTAGTGTTATGGTTGATTCATTGTGTCAATTTGAGAAGTTTAGAAGTTTCACTAACTAACTCAGGAATGCTGAAATTGTTAGGACGTTGGCAACTCTTAGAGATGGACTAAAATGCCTTTTGCATAAAGGGATGTTCATGAGTCTTTGGGGGCCAGGGACAGAATGTAATGGTTTGGGTCTGGATGTCCCCTCCAAGCCTCATGTTGTCATGGTGGGTGGGCTTTCTGGAGATGGCTGAAACTAGAGTTTGTGATTGGTTCCCTATCTAGTGCTGGGATTGGGGGCAGGTAGC
>NW_004955454.1:3930797-3969388 GCF_000276665.1 Chinchilla lanigera | reverse complement strand
AGATTTGCCTGTCTTCTCTCAAAAATAAATGCTACCTTTAACTTCTGCTTCTGGAAGTTAGAGTAGATATACATTTCCTTATACTTTTCACCTGACAAACTCTCTTATCTTTGTGGCTTGTTCTGAGCTAGAATTCCCTTGGTCTTGGTATTTCCATTTAGAAATTACTCATTCACTGACTCATGATCTGATCGTTGGCTATATATTCCCTCCGGTCTTGATTTCTTTCCCCTAATACAAAGCCTCATGTTAGTAATCCTCCCGAATAAAGTCTGCCTTACTGTCTTTAACAAGTATCAGAATTTTTTTTTAAACACGGTAAGGATAAAAGTATAACTAATCCCCCCCCCTGCACACACAGTGAAGGGAAGACTGACCATTTAAGGACACTGCAAATCACAGAATGATAAAATTGATAAATTCCCTAGATTTCCTTTTTGTCTTATGCACTCACACTTGATTTTCAAGAAGGTGGCAACCTGGAAATGTCAACAGACATGGACAAAAGATGCCAGTAAAAGTCTGTTCCCTCTGACCAAGGAAGTCTGGAAGTGAAAAGTGGGTGGCACAGTGAGGTAGAAAACTTCGAGACAATAATCACCATACTTCAAAGACCATAGAAGAAACTGTGGCCCCACTGCTGCCCATGCCAGCAAAGGCCAAGTAGTGAGCTCAGACCTCTACCCTTATCAGGTTGTGATGAGATGCTTCTGGAAGGTGTCAGAGAAAGCTGAGGAGGAAGGTAGGGCCTTCATTACCACGAGGGAGCAAATCTTCCCTCTGCAGTGTCACTGGAAACAAGGTGAAGATCCTAGAATTCTTTATCATTGGGCAGGGACAAGTGCCCTTCTTTCCTGGCAATTATCAGAAGAGGCCAGATAGAGACTTGGGACTTTCACTACAGCAGATGAATCATGAGGTGTGTCCCCCTTCACCCTAGTGTCAGTGGACACATTCCTATATCCAGGCAGGGATGTATCGCTGCAGCCTAATGGAGATATGACAACCTGGAAATGTCAACAGACAGCTCTGCCCCAGGAGCAACAAGGAAGCCAAGTAGTAAATCTGGACTTCTACCCTCAGCAAGAAAACCAGCAAAAGATAATGGTTTAAATGTCACTGAGTCATGTAACACCCAAATGCCCTGGTTTTAATTAAAAATCATGTGTCATCCAAAGGACCAGTAAGATTTCAAGATAAATGAAAAAAAAAAAAAGACAATTATGATTAAAGGCACAGCAGGGATCTGAAACATCCATCTTGCCGTTAGGGTTGGGTAGTGGGGTAGCTGAACTGCTGCTGGGAGAGAAACAACCAAAAATTGCTCTGAAAGACCTGCCTGCCCCCTTCCTAATTAATCCTGTTCTCAAGGTTTCATTCACATCTTCCTTAGTTCTGAGGCCTTGTGAGGCGGGAAGTCTAAATATCCCCTCAACTGAAATCAAAAGCTACTAGGAAACTTCTAGGGTAGGGGACTACACAGTTCTACTTCTCGTAGCTGTGTGCCACAGTTAATCCACAAGTAGGTTCTCGGAATTCCCCTAAACTCACAGTTGATTATAGTTCTATTTTGGTGGTGATTAAACTTCCTCCCATCTCCAGAATTGACTATTCCTCTAAAAGCACTTATCATATGTTACCATCCTAATCACGTTCAAATAGATGCTCTTGATTTTTCTTCCTGTTTTTAGGTTTATCAAAATTCTGTTTTTGTCCACATAAAGCTCCTTCCTATTATGTTAATGATAATAATAAATGCTAAGTTTATCAAAGTATTTTAACAATTTAGTAATTTTTACTTTTATCAAGTTGAATAAACTTAATTTTTACTAAAAACAATAAACTACTTTTAAACTTTACCAAACTAATGATATTTACTGTATCACTGATTTTTTTTTAAAAAGTTCTTAATTTATGTCCTACTGTCATAAGCTTATACTGTCCTAGAAATGTACAGTAATTCACTGGCTAATGATCAGTTCTAATTACATCAAGACAGGTTTATCACTAAATAGGCTGATTGATCTCTGTAAATTTTATAAGTTAATTATTAATCTTAAAATATTAATATCTACTATGATTAGAAGGTAAACATTTATCAAAGAAAACAAAATTTTAAATTGTGTATTTGTATTTTGAAGTATAATTTTAATCCCCATACAAAGAAGAATTCATGAAATAAGTGTGGCATTTAAGATTAAATTCAACTCTACTAAAAAGGAACATATAAAAAATAAATAAATAAATGAAAGAACATATATTCTCTTTTGTAAACAGTCTTCTGGATCATGTATATATCAACTTATGTTGCTTTTTCTTTTTTTCAGCTATGTATTTTTGCTAAAGGATTAAATGCAAACAGGACAGAAAATTTAAATGCTTTTAAGGGAGACAAACAAAATAACTAAAATATACCTTAGACAAAATTTTTAAAGGAGTGCTTTTAAATCTACATTTATTTTATCCATTCAGAGTATTAGTGTAGTATTTATATCTCTCATTGTCCTTCTCTTCAGAAATAGAACTGCGGTCTTTTCTGTTTTTTTTTTTTTTTTTTTGAGACAAGGTCTTGTTAGCCTTGAACTCACCACGTAGGCCAGGTTAGCCTCCAACTCACAATCCTCCTGCCTTGATCTTCTGAGTTCTAGGATTACATATGTGCGCCAGCACACCCAGAAACAGAACTATATTAACTTACATGTCAGACGAGCAAAAGGATTGTGTGGTACATAACATTATAAATACCTCTGCCATATATGCTTAAAGATTTGTAACACACGTAAGACATGTAAGAAAGATCTTAAAAGCTCTGAACACCTGCAAACTTCTAACAATTCATATCTAATAATGCCAATTCTGAAATTAGTCAAGAAAAGCTTGTACAGATGGCACATGTTCATTGAATTATATTTTATGAAGATGAAAAGAATGGTACATGTTAACATCTTTAGTATAAGTGTCAATGAAACAGTAAAAAGTAAATACCACTTGTTTACATTCTCTCAAGTAAGGTACTCTATTTTCATGCTTTTAGCAAGCATTTCTATTTTGGTAACACTAGCATTTTTTCTAGGTCTTACCTTTATTGGGAGCATAATTCTCTGGCCAACTGCCTCTTTGACAATCTACCGTAGTATAAATTGTAAATAACTCAAATTCAACTCTACTACAAAGGAACATATATTCTCTTTTGTAGACAGTTTTCCGAATCACTTATATATCAAGGAGTGAGACCATGTTTTTGTTTATCCAAACCAAATATCCATCCTACTCTGGCCAATGGTCTCTGGGTAGAAGTGGACAGAAGTCACAGTACTGGACTCTCTCACTGTTTCTTCCTTTGCTACAGTAATCAAGGAAGCCTCATTCTGAAAGAACTACACTATCAAAGTTTGGCTAGAGCTGGGTCCAATGAACCAATTCAATATTGCTATATGGACAGCAACCACCTCATAGAAAGATAGGTAGTAGACTTTGCCTAACAGAAATAAAAGGCAACTATGTTAAAGCATTCTGATTAGGGGGTGGTTGATAGCACAGGAAGGCCAGTGTACACCCTCAAGGGCATCAAGCCTGTCACATTCATCTTTGTTTTCTTATACCTAGAAAAAATGCTTGGCACACACATACACATTAATTAAACTGAATTTCAACCTTTCCCAGAATAAGCCAGAGGCAAAATAAAACTTAGAATACAGACATTAAAATAATATACTTTCCTAATTTGTTCTAATTATATATTAAAGAATCCTGAAAATGTATGAGATTGAACCTATTAACATAAAGGGCTTGAGAAACTGCATCAGTTACACCCATATATTATTTTTCTATAGCCACAATAACAAATTAGCACAAATTTGGGGGCCTAAAGCAATATAAATTTATTCTCTCATAGTTCCGGAGGCCAGATGTCCAAAAGTAAAGCGCTGGCAATGCCATGTTTTTCTGTGGGAAACCCTTGGGAGAATCCTTCTTTGCTACTTTCAGCTTTTGTTTACTGTGGGCATTCTTTGGCTCTTAGCTATGATGCTCGAAAATTTGCCTTTGTTTCCATAATACATTATACTCCGTGTCAGACTTGTCACTGCATTTAGAGATCAAGTGGGTAATCTAGACTATCATCTTGAGTTCCTCAATTCCACTTGTAAAGACCCTTTTCCCAAACAAGGTCACATTTACAGGTTCTAGGGATTTGGATATGGAGATATGTTTTGGGTATCCATCATTCAAGTGCTCAGAGTCTGTCCTCTATCCCAGGCAATTCAGGTCTGTCCCACAGGAAAGATACATTCATCCCATTTCAATATCCCCTAAGTCTTAACCCATTATAGCGTTAACTCTCAATCTCACCTAAACAGCAGTTCAAAAGCCCAAATATCAACATCTAAATTATCTCAATTTGGTATGAGGGAAACTCTGCATGATTTATCCTGGGGCAAAATTTCTCTCCATCAGTGGATATGAGAATTTAGAAACCAAGTTTCAGCTTCTAAAATACAGTGGTGGAACAGGTATTTGATAGATATTCCCATTCTAAAAGTTAGAAACTAGAAAAAAAAAAAAAGTTATCAGTCCCAAGCAAACCTTGAAATCTAGTAAGTTGAATTCAATAGTTTTCAAGGCCAAAGGATAATCCACAATAGCTCAAGGCTCTGCTCTCTTGACTATGGTGGCTTCTGACAGGTTCCTGCCTGAGTATGAATTGCTGAATCACTATGGTGGTGGGGTAACATGGCTAAAGCCCCAAAACTACAGCCTATCTTTCAAATGACCACTTCCCCCCTCTTCTTCCCTCAGCCCTGAATACAACTTCCTCTTACCCTTCCTGTGCACGTGGGAAGCCCCAATCAGCTCCCAATGCGTCACTTAGCCTGCCCCTCAAGCTCTGCCTCCGGCCAGAGTCCCCATAAAAACCCAGCCTCCTTTGTCTGCCCAGAGGATGCCTGTGCTGCATGCAGTCCTGTCCTCTCCTCTCCGTGTCTGGAATGAAGGCCTTCCTTCCCGCTTTGTTTGTTTCTTCTTCTGCACTGAAAACCTAACAGCTTCATTGGCCTCTGCTTCTGGGCCTCTCTTGGCATAAAATGTTTAAGATAAAATTAACCAGTCCCGTTTGAATTCAAAAGAATAGTTACTTTTGCAAAAGTATAGGAGATGATACATGGAAAGGAAGCATGAGGGTTTGTTTCTGGTAATAATCTGGCTCCTTGGATGTGGATGCTGGTTATAAGGGTTATATTGTTTTAGGCCCTCAAACTTCTTTGAGAAAAATCACTCACATGTATATATACTTTTCTATATGCATTAAAAGAAGCTGTAAGCAATAGAGGAAATGATCTCTGCACAAGAAAGATGATGCCCTTCAATTATAGTAAATGTTCTTCTCTTATATTTACAATATGATAGTAATGAAAAGAAGGATGTTAAATTACAGCTGATCCTACCAGTTGATGTCAAAGTGAGGCACCTAGCTTAGTTGGAGATTGTTGAAGATAAGAGTCTTGCCTATCATGTATAAAAATCACTGACAGAACAATGGTGACTTGGTTGCTGGTAATTTCAGCATCCACTTCAAAAAACAAGGTGTTAAGAAATACTGCTGCACATGCCTGGCACAGTGGTGCATGCCTGTAATCCCAGTACTTGGGAGGCTGAGGCAGGAGGATCACTGTGAGTTTGAGACCAGCCTGGGATACAAAGTGAGCTCAAGGCCAGCCTGAACTGCATAGTGAGACCTTGTCTCAAAAAAAGACAAAAAAACAAAACAAAACAAAACAAAAAACTGCTGTGATTACTAACTTGGCATATGAACATAAACAATTTTGGTTGGCTGTCAGCTGAACAAGAAACAACCACAACAACTGATTATCTATAGTATATAATTCTTCCTGGTCATTGCAAATAAGACAAAGAGACAACTGAAGGAACTTCTTAAAAGACAACTTCATTTTAAGAATCATTTGGCAAAATGACCAAAGTTAAGAAATGTTGAACACTGCAAACTACGGGGATATGATACAATTGTGTCCTATCACTGGATTCAGGTCAGTGGCTAAAGGCTTCTGAGGGCTTTTTATAACCTGGGCCTCAGTGGTGACAGTTTGGTATTGGATTTAGGTCTTCAATTTAGGTATGTTTGTAAAGAACTTGTCTATACAAACATGGCAATATCCATTCAATCTCTATGTACACAGATGATGAATCAACTAAATACTTAAAAGCTAGGTAGGCTCAGAATGTTCATGTTCAAATTTACTTTTAGAGAAATCATAATTTTAGATTTGATAATCTATATGGTGCATTTTTTATTACTCTAGGAGAAAGCATCAGAATCTCCTATTTAGCAACAAGACGATACCTTACATTTTATATTAAGAATTCTATACCATGGAAACCAACTACAACAAATAATGTTTTTAGTAGGAAAGCTCAATGGCTTACTCATTTATGTAAATTCTTATATAACATTTTTGAAACAGGGGAAGATAAATCTTGAACCTCAGGCATACCAGATGTTCATTCACTGACAATCACCCTTTTCTAGGAAGTCTTCAACAACTTTTCAGTCCCTCATCTCTATGAGCTCTTTTTAAGCAGGCAAATTAATTGTTCTTAAAATAATTGTAGGTGGCTAAAACTCCCTTAATAAATGTTGTGCAATGTTTGGGGTCCAATGTGATAATTTTTTTGGGGGGGGGGGGATTTCTCCGGTACCAGGAACCGAACTCACGACCTTGCGCTTGCCAGGCAAGCGCTTTTGCCGCTGAGCTAAATCCCCAGCCCTGTGATAGTAATTTAAATTACTAGCAATAGGATTTTAAATTTAGCTGTTTAAAAATCAGCCTATGGGTCTGGGGATATAGCTCAGCGGCACAAGCTCAGGCCCTGTCTGGCAAGCGCAAGGTCCTGAGTTTGATTCCTGGTACCAAAAATAAAAATAAAATAAAATAAAATAAAAAATCAGCCTATGATTTCACTCTCCCCTATGAGAGTGAAATCTATACTTACTCATTGGTCTAGTCAATAATTTCTTACATAAACTATTGAAATGAAAAAATCTTGTATCTTGTGTTATCAAGAAAGGGAAGGTATTTTTACATGTGAAAATTCGAGTTAAGTTTTAAACACTGGGATAGCCCTTTATAATAAAGTGTGTATTTTCACTATGATTTATCTCATTTTTTTAAAAGCTTTTTGAGACAGGGTCTCACTATGTAGTTCAGACTGGCCATGAACTCACTATGTAGCCCAGGCTGGCCTTGAACTTGCTGTAATCCTCCTGCCTCAGCCTCCCAAGTGTTGGGATTACAGACATGTGCCACTGTGCCCAGCTTCATTTTGTTTTATATTAGCATATGTTTGCAATACAGAATAGTGATATTTGTTTTGGAGAACTGGTACATGCATCTAACATATCTTGATGATTTTAAACCCTTTATTCCTCTCCCCCTCATTTCCTTCTCCATCTCTTAAAGAATCTGCCTTATTTTTTGATCATTTTTTTTTATTTATTCATTTGATTTTTCATATAAGAGAACTGGTTGAGTTTTCTGCATCTTATTTGTTTAGCATTAGGGTCTCAAGTTCCACCCACTTTCCTGCAATGGTATCACTCTCCTTTATGGCCGAATAATATTCCATTGTTATAGGTACCACATTTTCTTTATCCATTCATCTGTCGTGAGGTTATCTAGGCTGTTGCCAGAAGTTAGCAACTGTTGTGAATTGTCTGTGATTAACATGGGTATGCCACATCCCTATTAAAATACCAACAACATTCTTCATAGAAAAAAATCCTAAAATTCACATAGAACAAGACCCAAAAGCCAAAATCCTAAGCAAAAACAGCAATGCCAGAGGCATCACAGTACGGGATTTCAAGTTACACGATGAAACTATAGTAACAAACACAACCTGGTACTGGCACAAAAATAGACAAGTAGAGTAGTGGAATAGCATAAGAGATAGAAACAATCCCATTCCCCTACAGCCATGTGATTTCTCACAAAAGGGCCAAAAATAAGTGTTGGAGAAATGACAGTCTTTTTAACAAATAGTGCTGTGAAAACTGGACAACCATGTGGAAAAGACTGACATCCCTATCTTTCACTGTAATTTAAACTGAGGGTAGATTGACGCAGTATTTATTGCAACAGAATTATGGAGTCATTAATAATGAAGGCATTAAAATCTCCTAATCAAAAGTACATAATGATGTTAACATTTTGGTGTAGTGATTAAGAATGTCAGCTCTGGAGTGGTTAATCTGTTGTGACCCCTACACTTCAGTCACTAGGACTGACTTACGGCAAACTACTTAACCTCTCCCAGCATCCTCTCTGTACAATGAAGATAAATCTATTTCATAAATCATAAACAGGACTACATGAGTTAATTCACATAAATCACTGAAAAAAAGGGCTCTGCTAAGTACATGCTTAATATCATTTCTTCTAAATGACTAATGGAATGAAAAATTGTTTTCTTGAAAGCCAATGACAGCTTCTAAAAAGGGCAATCTGTGATGGCTCAAGGTTTAGTTTATTGAAAGTCATTTCTTTTGTCTTTGAATATAAATATCATAATTTCACATTCATTTTTAATTAATATCTGCAGTAGCTCAAAAGATATTAAGAGTCAGCAAGAATAGATCTTATGAAAAAAAAAATTCGCCTGATTCTTAACAAGGTAAGTTTGATGATGTGGGAACCATCCTCCAGCTAATTTGTCCATTTACTTATGCTTAGTGAGATCCTCACACTAAAGTCAGTGAGTACAGAAATCATGCCACCTGACAAACAAAATAAATAGGGATAGGAGGACATTAGCATAGGAGCAAGAAGCTTAGGCTGAATCATTTGCGTCAAGAAAAATTCAAAAGGATCAGGGAACTTGTAAGATTTATAAATTAATTTCTTGTAGCATCATAAAACGCAGCAATCTGACAATAGAAAGGGAAAGTTAGATTTGATACTAGGTAAGAAGGGCAAAAAGAGTTTTAGCAAATAAAATTTTTTTACATCTGGAATTGACCAAAACAATGGAAAAGATAGATGGAAAGGGACTGGAATGAATGCAGAATTCTTCACATCTCCCAACCTCTGGACTCCACTTATCTATAACCAAGCAGATTTCCTCAAAATGTGGTATTTCTTTGTAGAGTTCAAAAATGACTTCAAGGGGACAGTAACAACCTTTCCTTGACTTAAAAATGCAATGTAAACAAAATATTAATTCATAAAAAGGCATATTTCTGTAGGCAAATTTAAATAATTATTATATAGGACATTTGCAATGCTTTATAATTGCTTCTTTAAAAACTATTCAGTGTCAGCAATTAGCAGATAAGACAGATATAGGTAAATATGTTGACATATCAAGATATAAGAAACAAAGAATTTTAGACTTCAAAATTCATTTGGTCTATCCACTTAATATTATGGATGAAGAATATAAAGCCGCAATAGGCAAAGTTAGGCAGTTGGTGGCCTGATTTATACATACGCAATTCCGTAAGAGGAGAGTGAATGGTAAATACTTTTCAGCTAGTTTCTTTTAAATAAATCTGATGCCATCAGCAAGAACAGTCCAGATGACATTAATGCTTATTGTGGCTTACAAGAAGTAGTATACATATTAAGTACTTAATGTACAAAAGGTAGAATTTCAAGACGATTAATATTTTTCCTGATCAAGCCAGTAAGGGATGTTCAATCATTAAATACTGAATTAAATCATACTCTTCCATTAATTCTGGATGCTGTAAATTCTAATTAAACAGAAAGTTTTCACTTTCTAGGATAACCATCTAATCATCGCCATACAAGTGATGATGTTACAAAGTAGAGGTTGACATCTATATGTATAACAAATTCAGGGCAAAGCTAGCACTGCCAGGCCAACATAAAAGGGATCCTCCAGCAATGTCTCAAACTTAAATGTGTTCTCTAAGGAATGTCTTTTCAGTCATGCAAAAGGTACCTGGTCTTGTACAGATTTATATGTAAAAAAATGGATATATGAATTTGTCTATTAAGAATTTAAATGTTTTAGTGAGATGGAGAGATGTCTTCAACACTTTTTTTTCCTCTATAACAGCTTCTGTAGCTCTCCAGCTGCTTTAATACTTGGTATTTAATTTTCCTTTCTTCACTTACAACTCAGGAGCTCTTTGTAACTTTACCAATGTTCTGATAGGATGTAAAATTTTACTATTCTCTTTCTCTTTTTTTTGTTGTTTTGTTTTTTGAGACAGGGTCTCACTTTGCAGTTCAGGCTGGGCTTGAACTTACTATGTAGCCCAGGCTGCCTTCAAACTCACAGTAATCCTCCTACCTTAGCCTCCCAGAGCACTGACACCTGTTAATATAACTACCAGCATTGTAAGTGGTTTGAGGAAAATTCTAAAAGCATTTAAGATATGGGTTTTCAGATGAGTGAATGCCAGAATGCCTATTAGACTGAGAGAACACCAATTCAAAGTATAGGCTGACTTCCTGGATCTCATCAGACGCTGTCAGAGTTCTGTACCAAGTTTTACCCGATGAAGGAGTAAATAAGGAAAGGCAGCATACAAAGACCTGTATGTGTCCCATGTAACTCTTTGAGAGAGACTAAAAACTGTCAACTAAAGAGTAAATAACTCTTTGGTTAATTCTGAATAACTTAAAACATTCAATTGATTAAGATTTTTTCATATTCTACATATTGAAAATATTTAGGACAGTCAAATATCCTCTTTCTTTCAAGAACCTGAAAATAATCTTGTGACAGTTAAATAAAATATTCACAATACAACAGAAAATTAAGAAAACTTATGAAAGTACTTGCCTGCACAGTATGGGATTGTGCCCAGTGCCAATGTCAAATTAATCTTCCAATTTCCCTAACAGGAATAGCATATAGATAATACAGTGGTTCCTTGGTTCACAAACTTAACTTGTTTAACTAGTTTGGAAAGGATGGCCACATTCGTGTTTGTGTGGGAAGGATGACCATGGTGGTGTTTGTCACCTGATGCAGCTTGCAAAGAAAAACAAAATTTTGCCAAATACCTCTATTTGTCAACCAAACCGTTTGCAAACAAAAGTGGTTGTGAACTGAGGTACCACTGTATTCCTTTTACACTTAAGGGAAATGAAGCATAAACATATAGCAACTCATTCAAGTTTTTTCAGTATACATGGACAAATTATTTGCTATTCTTAATCCATTTATAATTCTTCAGTTTGGCATAATAAAAACTCACAATTGTTCAGAATATATGAAATACAGACAGAATTAGTTTATGGATTTTAAAATGTGACTAAATATGAAATCATGAAAAAATTACTAATAAAATATTTTGCTCAGTTTTCTTGTAAAATATGAAGTATAGTTCTTCGTTAGACTAAACCTGAAAAATCTTGTGTGACAAAATACCTAGAGATGCTGGATAAAATAATCCACTTTAAGGAAAGGGAAGTCCTTGAAGGTCGTATTTGTTTTGTTTACCTCTATCACCAGCAACCAGAAAGGGCATGGTAAGTGCTACACAATAAATGATCAGTGTTACTAAATAAATTTAAAAGTGAGTCTGGAAGGACATATTAATAGCAAAGAGTGTGGGTCAAGAGACTTCTGGAGAGCAGAAGTGCTAAGAGTACAGAATTAGCCTCAGAGTTATAATTAGAAACACTGACATGGCAGTGTAAGCTATGTAAAAGTGAAGACCTTCTCTTTTTCCAACTTCTGACACTTAACAGTTGTGTGTTGATAGCTAATTAGTGGCTTAATGTTACCACCTGTGAAATGAAACTATACTATGAATTGGTTTTCCCTACAGAAGATCTTATTGGACAACGATGACAAAATTTTGTAAAAACAAAAAAGAAGGCAAATAAATGCTCAATTTTAAGATAGGGTGTTGCAAAATTGCTCAGGCTGCACTTGATATGATCCTCCTGTCTTAGTCTCCTGGGGTATTGGTATTTCAGGTGGGTGCCAAGTGACTTCTTGATATTATCACCCCAGAATATATACATTTCCTAGCACATCTTAATATGAGAATAGTCTAGGTCATCAATGAGAATAGTCTAGGTCCTAGAGAATTAAAGTAGAGAGGGGATAAAGAATCAAAGCCTTAACTAATGTTGACAATAATTTTTATGAAAAATTATGGATCTGAGAAATATTTGATTTTTTTTTTGCGGTACCGGGAATCAAACTCATGACCTCATGTTTGCCAGGCAGGCACTGTGCCGCTGCGCTATATTGCCAGCCCTGAGAAATATTTGAAAAGAAAATTAAAGTCTGTAACAGTTTATGTAATGTTCTACAGAAGAAGCTACTGCTTAAAAAATAAAGCAATAAAAAATTTGGCTTCTCATTATGAGTAAACTGAACATCTATCTTCACTGGATGTAATTTGGTATTATCCAGTTACAAAAAGTAGAGCATTTGTCTAGAGAAATAAAGAACTGAAAAGTCCACAGTGAGTATCATCATGGAGTGCTATATTTCTGGAGAAAGAGGTGATAATGAAAAATTAATACTGTAAAGGTAGTTTCTCATATCATTTAAAATATTTTTATGAGTAAAACAAAATTTTATAACCAATAAGAGAACAACAGTAACTATACTATGTATTGTTATCTTCATAGTTACTCAGAGTATAAGACATAAACAGAAAGGTTCTTACAAAAAAGAAACCGATAATAAAACAAAATTTTCTTCTCAACTAAGTAAAATGAACTAGTAGTATAAATGAAACAAATTGGAATATATAGAAATATTTTTAAAACAATGGAATATGTAATTTGGGGAAGTATTTGAAATTCTCCCTACTTCCTATTTATGTGATATCTGAGGCTGTGTGACTAACTTACTTCGCTTAACATTATGTTCTCAAATTGCATCCATTTACCTACAAATGCCTCAATTTTATCTTTCTTTATAGTATTGTAGCACTCCATTGTGTATAAATACCACATTCTTTATTCATTCATATCATTTTTAAAGAGCACAGTATTCTAGTACTTGTTTTTTGTAAAAAGCAGCTCATCCTGAGGGTAATCAAACTAGTGTAGTCTGAATCTCAATGAGTGGTCACTATATAGACTGTTTTTAGTGGGGAGGCACTTACCTGGGATGAAACCCACATGCTTGGAAAGCACTCTCCCACTGATGTACAACCCTAGCTATCTACTAGTTTTTGAGACAGGGCGTTGCCCCAGGCTAAACTTGCTATCTTCCTGCCTCAGTCTTCTGAGTAGTGGCACATACCATTAAGTATTCTTTAAAATGGTATTTTGGCTGGCGATGTTGGTACCAGATACTTGGGAGGCTGAGGCAGGAGGATCACAAGTTTGAGTTGGACAAATTAGTGAGGCCCACTCTCAAAATTAAAAAAAAAAAAAATAATGAGAATCAGCTGGGGCCATAGCTCAGTGGTAGAGTGCTTGCCTAACATGCACAAGGCCCCAGCATTATAAAGTCAAAGCAAAACAAAATAACACAACAAAAAGAACAATAGTTTTATTTCAAATAAATTTTGAAACTGAAGAATTAAATGAAGAGATGAAAAATATAGTTGAGAACAGCAACCTAGGTAAAGTAAAAGAAAGCATTTCTGAACTCAAAGAAGGGTCTTTAAAAATAATCTATTTGAGGGGGAAAGAAATGAAAAAGAGTAAAGAAAGCCTTTGGGAACTATGAAACACCATTAAGCAAACAATCATTCACAGTATGATTGTTTCGGAGGGTGAAGAGATGGAGAAAGACAAAACCTATTTAAGAAAACTGATAGCTGTAAACATTTAGTCTTGGGAGAGATATGGATATATTACAGATCCACGAAGCTCAAAGGACCCCAATTAGATTTTATCTAAAGAGGTCTCCTCTGAGGTACCTGATAATCTAGCTATCAAAAGTCAAGGAATTCTAAAAGAAGCACGAAAAAAGCCAAATCATTTCTAAGGTAATCTGCATTAGGCCAACAGCAGAATTCTTAGAAACCCTGAAGGTCATAACAGAATGGGATAATATATTCATACTGCTGAAAGCAAAACACAGGAGCAAACAAACAAATAAGAAACAACCTGTCAGCCAAGAATGTTACACGTAGCAGAGTTATCTTTCAGAAATAGAGAAATAGGGGCTGGGGATTTAGCTCAGCGGCAAAGCGCCTGCCTGGCAAGTGCAAGGTCGTGAGCTCGATTTCTGGTACTGGAAGAAAAACAAAAACAGAAATGAGAAATAAAGTGCTTTCCAAACAGGCAAAAGCTGTGGGAATGCTTCACCACTAGATTGGATTTACAAAAAATTTTTCCCTGCCACTTTATTTTTATTGGTACAAGTTTGCAGTACATAATGATCACAGTCCTTGTGGGGAACTGGTACATGTATATAACACACAAATTATTTTTTACTCTCTTCTCCCCCACATCTCTTGGTCTCTTTTCCATTTGCAAAAGTATATGACCGATTTCCTATTATTTATCTTTTACTGTGTTCTTTATTTATATTTTAGGTCTCTCATATAAGAGATACCATGAGATCTTTAAGCTTATGTGTCAGATTTATTTCACTTAATGTTATGGTCTCAAGGTGCATCCATTTGCTTACAAGAAATTCTTAAGAGGGAACGTCAATCTAAAATAAAAGGATGATAATTTGATCATGTAAACATATGACAGTACAAAATTCATAATCAAGTTAAGAATATGCTGTATTTGTAATGATGGTAATATAAACTTTTTTATTTAACACTTATGTTTGCAATACATCTTAGTTATATTTGTTTTGAGGGATTAGTTTATGGATATAGCAAATCTTGATCATTTTCTATCCTTTTGCCCTGAACTTTTCCCTTTCCCTATCCCTTATCTCATTTTCTGTCTCCAACAAGTTTGCTATCATTTCTCCTTTGTTTAACTCTTTATTTGGTTATGTTTCTCACATATGAGAAACTGCAATATTTAGTTTTCTGTGCTTGATTTATTTCACTGAACATTATGATATCAAATTCCATCTATTTTCCAGCAAATGGTGTGATTTCATCCTTCTTTTTGGCTAAATAGTGTTCCATTGTTGATGGGTATCCAATCTATTTCCAGAGCTTACTTATGTGAGTTGTGCTGCTATAAACATGGGTATGCATGTGTCACTACAGTTATGATGTCTTTAACTCTTTTGGAAATATACCCAAGAGAGGTATAGTTGAGTCAAATGAAATTTTCACTTTTAATTTCTGAAGAATCTCCATACTGATTTCCATAGTGGTTGTACTATGTCACATTCCCCTCAACAATGCAGAAGGTTCCTTTCTCCCAATATCCTTGTTGGCACTTATTTTGTTTTCTTGGTAACAGCCACAACTGACTGGGATAAAATGAAATGTCAGTTATTTTGGTTTGCATTTCCCTAATGGCTATAGATGATGGATTTTTTTTTCATGTACTTATTGATCATTTGTATCTTTTTTTTTTTAAAGTGAAGAATGGCAAGTGTTTACATGAAGCCAGTAGTAAAAACTAACAGAGTTAGCTGGATATGGTGGCACCTGCCTATAATCCCAGCACTATGGGAGGCTGAGGCAGAAAGACTACACATTCAAGTCAAGGCTGAGCTACTTAGTGACTTAGCAAGACCCTGCTTCAAAATTTAAAAATAGCTGGGAATGTAACTCACTTTGAAGGCTCTGGGTTCAATCCCCAGAACTACCACCTAAAAATATACCAAGTGATTGGGTCTTCTTTTGGTTTTTCATTCACTTCCAAAAGGGAAGATTATCTTCAAAAGATGTGGAAGGTGAGTAAGTGGTAGGCAACATGTAGGAAACGATGCAGTGGAGGAGGAGAAAACTGCAGTAAGAAACAGGTGGGTTTTCTGGGGAAGGATTCCTCAGTGTTGGTATTAAGCAGCCAAAGACAGGTCATTTTTACTGTGTGTCTTGGTTAGTTTTCTCTTACTGAGACAAAACACCCAATTCCTAAAGTGAAGGAAAGGTTTATTTAGCTCACAGTCTGTGGAGGTTCCAGTCTATACTTGGCTTGCTCTAAGGCTGAGTGGCACATGGTAGAGGACAATAGTTCATGGCAGCAGAAAACAGCAAAAGCAGCAAGAGCAGAAAGGGAGAAACAAGAGCAAGACTCTTTCCCTTCCTTGTATTGTATGCAGGATACCCACCCCAGGGTAGGTGTAGCACTCACACTCATTATCCCAGCATTGGACCACGAATCAATCAAAAACTCTAGAAGCCTGCCTCATAACTGCATGAGGTTTTGTGGGGACATCTAGACACAAACCATAACACTGTGAGACCTGATCAAGAAAGACACTTTTGGTATGGTAGATCACTTTGAGGACCAGCAACATTCTATTTTCAGATTGCCAGTAGCATAGATGACATTGTAAAGCGAATAAATACTCATTACAACTCAATGGGTTTCTCCTATAGTATACAGTCAATACAGTGGCCCCTATTCAGCATTCCCATATTGATGGTAGAATTTATTTAACTGCTGCAGAGGTCTCTTCTTGTGTTAACATCACTGGACCTCTCTGAATTTCACTCTGCTTTTGCTTTAGCGTCTACACTCTCTGAGCTTGTAAGACAGGGTATAGAGCTCTAGTGAAAGACTTTGAGACCATCTACAGTGAATGTAGCAAGCTGTTCTAAGGTCCATATTCATTCTCATAAAGACATCCGCTTCTTGCCTTTAAGATGTGGAATCAGCATTTGCTCAAATTCCACTATAGGCCACAGGAACAAAAGGAAGGTAAGTACTGAAGAAACCTATGCTCACTGGAAGCTTTTAATTGGGATTAATTCTTTTTAGTCCTCAAACAGTAAGGAACAGTCTAATAGGAGATCCAAAGGCAAAGAATCTTTCTGGTTTGTAGATGTGCTAGCGGTACTTTACAAATATCTGCCCTGGGGCTGGGGATTTAGCTCAGCGGCAAAGCGCCTACCTGGCAAGCGTGAGGTCATGAGTGCGACTCCCGGTACCAGAAAAAAAAAAACACCAAAAAACAAACAAACAAATATCTGCCCAATGCCAACATCTAGGTATGTGTCCTTTCTAGTATCATCTGTATTACTGTAGGATTCAGATTCTCTGAACTGTATGGTTACTTGACCAATAACCAGTGATTTTTTTCTGGTCTTGAAATAGTTTAATATCTTCTTTCTTGTTTCTGTGGGAATTTCCATTTTTGGAAGATCTCTGTACCTAAAGCCAGAGCTTCCTTATCTACTACCTCCTTCCCAAAGATATTAAAGAAGTCAGAGTTAAAGTTTCTTTAATTCTTCCTCCAGTGTTAGTGCATCTCCATGATCCATAACAATATTTAGTGAATCCTTTTCACTGTCAATATCCCCCAAAGAATCTGATTTTTTAGGATATCAAATATGTAAGTGAACATAAACTATAACAGCAATTGATACACCCCCTTTGAAATCAGGATTCTTCTACAGAAGAAATATGTATATTTGGTTTATTTCAGAAGCTACTGTGTCCACAGTAGTCTAACACTAGGTGAGACTACTATAAAGGAGATCCAGGATCACTGTCATTGGTCAAGTGCCTGAGGTAGTTAGTTAATGCTGTGTAGGATGATTTGCTATAGATCTACATTCACACTAGCAGAATGTAAAGGACTGTGCCAGCTGACTGGACAAAATTCTGTTCTTCCAATCTGGCAATTTTCTTGTGTGTTCTTAAAATGTGCCTGTGGCAAGTTGAAGGAAACATTGCAAAAATCATTAACACATTGTACAATGCTTTGAAAAGGGAGATCACAAGCTGGTTCAATCACATGGACTACAAAGACTAAGTGATCTATTTATAAAGGTTCTCCACAATGAATGTCAGCAGATATTCTCAACCCTTCACTGTTCTTGGCTGACCTTCATCAGTAGGTGTTGAGCCCCATTCATCACAATCTGAAACTGGGCTGGTAATGCACCATGAGATTTGAATTATGTAATATAATAATTTCTCTGTTGGGAGATTCTAGTTTCTTTTTCCATTCATTCAGCAAGCTCTCTAAAATTTGGCTGAAGCTCTCTGCATAGAGAACATATTTATTGTCTTTGTGAGGTACATCTTCTACTTCTGATGCTAGTTCATCCAGTATATTGCACACTGCATCTTTTCCTCCAAGTGAAGATCATACCTACCCCCATCAATGGAGCTAGCTCTCCTATTACAATCTTTTCCAGAGCCACATGCCTCTTCTAGCTGCTGTGAATCCTCAGAGTTGAAAGGAATATATGTCTCCCGAAAATCTATTATCTTCATTAAAACCAATGTGGAGAAACTGGCAGCATCCGCATCTGTTATCTCAAAGGAACTACATGAGTGTGGTGATGAGGATGGATTGGACTGAGATGACTGCTCCTGGTGTGATTCCACTGGTGACATTTTGTTCTCTGGCAGCCCTGCCACTTTGAATGTACTCTTGCCCTCACCGAGGGGCACCTGGTATGTCCGTGTGCTGGTCTTCCACCCAGGCTGGCGAGGTGGGGCAGGTTGTCCTTCTTTTGAGAAGTGTCTGTTGAGTCTATCTGCCCATTTTTTTGGATTGGGTCATTTGTTTTTTTGGAGGTTAGTTTTTTTTTTGAGTTCTTATATATTTTAGATATTAGCCCTTTATCAGAACAGTCACTGGCAAATTTATTTTCCTTATTCTGTAGGTTGATTCTTGGCATTATTTCCTATGCTCATTGCTTCTCCTTTAATTGCATGGAACTGTATGAGCAGTATTAGAATTAGCTATTAAATTACAGTAAAATTCATCAGTGAATGCAATGGATTCTGGGCATTTCTTAGTGGAGTTTTTATTAAGGCAACAATTCCATTGTTTAGTCCATAGTCCACCCTATTCAGGGTTTTATATACTCTTGGTTCAAATTTGGTGTCATATGCATCTAGGACCTTATCCATTTCTTTCAAATTCTCTAATTTATTGGAATATGTTTTAAAATAGTTTCTAGTAATCCTCTGGATTTCTGTGTTGTCATAATTTTGCCTTTTTCATTTCTAATTCTATTGATGCAGGTCTTCTGTTTAGTTTGGCCAAGGATCAATATCATTTAGCCTTTCAAAGAAACAACTCTTTCACTGTAACTACTTTTTAAAAATTCTCAATTTCATTGATTTCTACTCTGTTTTTTTTTTTTTTTTTGTACTAGGAATCAAACTCAGGACCTGTGCTTACCAGGCAGATGGTATGCCGCTGAGCTATATCCCTACTTCTTCTACTCTGATCTTTTAAAGTTTCTTTCTTTCTACTAGTTTTGGGACTGGATTACTCTTGTTTTTCTAAGACCTTCAAATGTATTATTTCATTATTTTTTTGAGATCAATCTGTTTTTCTGCTGTAAGCTAAAACTTCCATCTTATAACTGCTTTCATTGTGTCCCACAGATTCTGATGCTAAATAACATTGTTATTTAATTTAGAAATTTCAAAATTTCTTCCCTGATTTCTTATGTGACCCATTAATTGTTCAAGAGTGAACAATATCCATATTATTATTATCCAATATTCAATTTATTATTATTCAATATCCATGTGTTTGTGTGATTTCTGTGGTTTCTTTTGCTCTTGATTTTTAATTTCATTGTGTTATGATCTCATAGGATGAAAGAGATAATTTAAATCCTTCTGTATTTATTGAGTCATGCTTTATAGTTTAAAATATGATCTATTTTAGAGCAGGTTTCATGACCTGCTGAGAATTCATTTGTTCTATGGTGCAGTTTAACTCTGGTATTTTTAAAAATTAATTCTGTTTCGTTGATTGGCCTGTGTATTTTTTTTTTCTAAATTTTTGCCGCAGTCTTGCTTTGTTGTATAGGCTGGCCTTGAACTCACTATGTAGTCCAGGCTGGCCTCAAACTCATGGTGATCCTCCTCCCTCAGCCTCCTGAGTGCTGGGATTATAGATGTGGGCCAGATGTCCAGTTTTGAACTGTGTATTTGTGAGAATGGGGCTTTAAAATCTCCCACTCTGATTGAACTGGTAGCTATCTGCCCTTTTATGCAAGGTAGTTTTGTTCTGTGTAGCTAGCTTTGACAACATTTGGTACAGATACATTTACAACTGGTATCTCTTCTTGGTGAATTATTGTCTCTGCCAATATGTGGTGACTTCCTTTGTCTCTTCTGATAGTTTTGATTTGAAGTCAACTTTATACAGGAATTAGATTAGCTACTTGTTATGGCTAGTGTCTAGATGTCCCCCCAAAGCCCCATGTGGTCAAAGATGGGGCTTTTCAGAGATGGCTGCATCTAGAGTGTGCGATGTTGGGATTAAGGATGTGTGATCACTAAATTAGCCCACTGATTGGTCTGGTATAGTTCTGGGTGTGGCCAATGGGAAGGCCTATCCTGGGGGTGAGTGCTACCCATCCTCAGGGAGTGTAGCCTGGATAGAATATAAAGAGGGCTGCTTGCTGGTTTTACTGCCTTCTGCCTGCCATGAACTATTTCTCCTCTGCCATGCCACTCTGCCTTGGAGCCAGCTGATTATGGCTGAAACTTCTACAAACTGTGAGCCAAAATAAACTTTTCCTCCTTTCAATGTTGTTTTAAGTTAAAGTATCTAGTCCTTAAATTATGAAAATTAACTGGATACTATTATCATATGTTTACTATAAAGCATGAGATCCTAAAATATACTCTGGAAGACATGTATAGAAAACTGTGTGAAGGCTGGTCCCATGCCACCCCAGCCCTTGCATTATTAGTACCTGTTGTTTAAGCTGCTGTACCAGGCGATCCTTCTCACGCTTTAGTGCAGCCACCTCCTCTTGGGTCTTTTTCTTAGAGGATGAAAGCTCCAAAAGAGCTATATTGGCATCTTTTTCACTAATAGCAGCCAGGAGAGCTTCTTGCCTGCAAAAGAAAGAAAATACCAACACTTTCATTTATTTCTCATAATAATTCTTTTCTTTTACCATTATCCTCATTTTATGTGTGACAAAACTGAGGACAGAGAATTTACACAGCTTTCTCAAATTTACCCCTGATATAAATGGTGCAGCAGGGAACACCATTTATATTTTTCGGATTATAAATGTCTTTACCATGTTATGTTGCTGTTTTAATAAAGAATTCTTATTACATGATGTTAAACAAAATAAGTCCATCATAGTAGGACAAATATTTCATGATTTCACCTCCATGAAGTATCTAATAAAATAATCAAACTCATGGAATAAGAGGAAATTAGTAGTTTCCAGGGACTAGGGTAGAGGGAAATCAATAAGCACAATGTCTCAATTATGCAGGGTAAATACATTCTAGAAATTTGCTGTACAACACTGTCTTATAGTTAACATTCACTAAGAAGAGATAAAAATTGCAAATATATCTGGAATACTACTCAGCCATAAAAAAGAATGAAATCACATTATTTACCAGAAAAAGGATAGATCTAGAGATCATAAGTTTAAGTGAAACAAATCAGACATAGAAAGTTAAATATTGTATGGCTTCCCCTATAAAAGAACCCCAAAATATAAATGAGTTAAATAAAGAAGAAATGGTAGGGAAGATGGATGCAGACTTCTTGGAAATTCAGAAGAGGATCAAAAGAAAAAGGGAGCAAGGAAGGTAAAGACTAGGGACAGAGGAATGGAAAATGATCAAGGAATGATTTATGCATATGCACATATGCAAGTATGTGTACACCAATTCCCCCCAAACAAGTGTAACTGTGTGTCACACAAACATACACTAATAAAAATGTATACATTTAAGTTGGGCACAGTGGCACACATCTGTAATCCAGATACTTGCGAGACTGAGTCAGGAGGATTGCAAATTTGAAGCCAGCCTGGACAACTTAATGAGACTCTATTTCAAAATAAAGTATGTAAAGGGCTGAGGTTGTAGCTTAATGGTAGAAAGCCCCTCAGTTTGATCCCCTGTACTACAGCAAACAAAAGTATATTTTATATATATAAAAAAACTATTTTTTTCTTTTGTGGTGCTAAGGATTGAACCCACAGCCTTCAAATGCTAGGCAAGGTTTCTTCCACTGAGCTACAACCTTAATAATACCAAACATGGTTTTTACTTTTTAGTTTAAAAAAGGACAGTAGGTATAGTTGTGGTTAAACTTGAAAAGTAAGCATAGTTAGTGACTTTTCTGTTCAGTAAGAATAATCATGTCACCCATATAATTTCTCCATTTTACTCATTCCTTTGGTTAAGTACTGTACAGCTTCCAGGCAAACTGAGACACTGACGTTGAAAACATTTTCAAGTGTGGAGCATATAAACAATTATAAACTGTAGTAAAGTGGATTTAGAAATAAAGCCATTCGTTCCTGGGGTACCTTGAACACTGGTAATTCTTTTTATCTCATTAATGCTTTAAGTTTACAGTTGTGACTTTATTGGCAATGATCTGTATACTTTGAAACAGTACTTTAAACTTTACAAATTCCTTGTGGTTTGGCTAACTACGCTGTGGTTCATGTCCAGAAGGAAAAGGAGATAGATTTAGAAGGAAAGTGGACATATGAAACTTAAAAAATAATCAAAATAAAGTTGGTGAACACTTAAGTTTCATAGTCTAAAATACATCTTTCAGTAATGCATCTTTTATGTAATAAGGCAGAATTGATTTATAGACACTAAATAAGTGGCTTGAGCGTTTGGCCTGAGGAAATGCTTAATCTGAGAATGCTGCCCACATTTAACTTTGTTTCTGTCTTTTGTTAAGATAACTGAGCTTCAACAGCAGTCACACTGAAGAGTTTTAGTTAAGCCACAAAATGGAAAGCTATCATTTGAATATTCCATAGGCTATTCTTTATTCTAAACGAGTACTGAACTCTGAACAAGCAGTACTAACAAATGGAAGATGTAATCACTTTATATTTGGGAAATAATTTGTTTATTGCAGTTGGAAGAGAAAAAAAGATTCTTTGGGATCCCAGTATCACTTTCCACTGTCCCTACACTCCATGGTAATTCTAAGGAATGGCAGATGGCCTACAGTGGGAGGCTTCAGTCAACACCAAAGCGATAACGACACTCTAAATATATCCACTGATCACTTGAAAAAAAAAATGTTAAGTGGTGAAATGAGCTTAAAGGTGAAGGAGTTCAAGATGGTCTAACTATGCACAGTTTCCTCTTTATTGCAGTCATCTGTTCCCTTTAGGGAACCTCAGAGACTGACCAACCTAGAATGAGCGTGATTTCTTGTTGACTGCATTTCTGTGCACCAATGGTCAGAATCACAAACTTAGCAGGCAAATAGTAGAAGATGAACAAAAATTAACTTGTTAAACTGAGTCATTAGCACTTTTAATGAAAAATAGGCAAAATACAAGGGTGATGTGATTTGAATTCTATTTTGTGCTTAAGGAAAGCATCATAGTATAAAATAGTAAAAATCATTCCAAATTCCAAACTGTTTCATAAATGGTATGTTTGGGCAGCTAGTACGACACAGTTGATGTCTGGAGTAAACGTCAACTCAAATTACAATGCGTGACAATTTTGATTTAAAATTTCAAAATTTTAATGGATGTGCCAATGTGGCATAATGACTTTTTAGTAAGATATATAATTTGAAGTCTTTTGTAATGTACTTTAAATAGAGACTTTATTATGCCATTTATGTATACATATATATGCAAGGACTTAAATGCTGCCTCCTAAGTATAGCTCCTATCCTCTAAAACACAGTTCTTAGCTCTAAAAATTCCCAAACTCATAGTTTTGTTCTTACCATTTGAAAATTATACTCTTGATATTCATTTCTGCATGTATATGTGCCAAAAAGGACAACTCACAGTAAAGTGAATAAAAATTTATTTATTATACATGACATATTTAATCATAAATTCTGGATAATAGCAACATCTGTGCATTTATTAGCTTTTATTTTTGAAAAGGGCTGGAGATAGTACTGTGTTCTTGGTTATAATTTTGGTAAATTTTAAGTAGGTATCATTAGAACTGAGAGAAAACTTCAATAAACCTCTAGATTCACTTATTTTTATTGCCAATTTTTGAGGTCACATTGCAAAGTAAAATACTCCCAGTAGCCTTGCTATCGATCATATCTCTGGGTATGGGTCATGATGGTTGTCTAAGTTATTTTTTAAAGAAGGTAGATAGAGCTCAAAGCATTGGAAACCACTGATCCTTATGGGTCAACTTTTTTATCAGATAGCTAAAAACTACCCTCACAGAATGCTAATGTCACCATTTTCTGAACATGCATCCTATGAAGAGCCATTAAGTTTTATTATGCATGTGCAGACCACTTCACCTTTCCTTACTTCCAATGACCTTTCTCTGTTGCTCTGATCACCCAGCTTCTTTCTGCAATAAACACCCACAACCCCTACCCTTAGGGAAGTTGATTTGAGACTTGGGGCTTCCTCATGTTTGGCTGCCTCTTGAATGAACTCTTTCTCTTTTGCAAAACTTGTTTTTACAGTGATTGGCATATAGTGCAGATAAAATAGGCTTTGTTTGGTAGTACTATGGAAGAGAAAAACCTCCTGAAAACATTTTGAAAGACAGACAAGGACGTGAAAGTTAGTAAATGTAATAGTGATAACTTTGATAACTTTGGGGGAATAAGAAAAATTATTGTTTCCCCTTAATATATCTGATAGAAAGGACCACATGATATAGTTAAACTTACATGGCTGTACTTTATACAGTACACTTAAAAGTGTCTAAACTCAAACCCGTTAAGAACACTTGGTTTTTCACAAGGAACGGAATGCAAAAGAATAATAAAAAAAAAAGCAAATTGTGCAAAGAATTTATTTTAGTAGCTGCCCACTCCACGCCATTACTTCTTTGTAAAATGATATTTTCTGATAAGGGTAATACACGTTCAATCGAGAAAAACTGAAAGTCACAGGAAACTATAAAGAACAAAACAGAAATTACCAGAGGTAATTTGTTTTTAATGAGAGTCAATGGCTTGAGATCTAGAAGTCACCTATTCTGATATGGATACTTTAAAGAAACTGAACCTTAATAGAGGTTAATCATTAACTGAGAGCAGCCTCACATAGATTCCACAGAAAGGGGAGACCTGCCAATGTACATTCTGGCTTCATTTCCATGAGCCCTAAGGGAGTAACATGAGCACATAAAATGTGAAAGGTAATACATGTATGCCATAAGTCCAGAGCAAAATAAAAACTTCAATGCTCTTCCTGCCAAATTCTCCTTGTCCTGTTTGTATCTTTTGCTCAGGAAAGAAAGAGAAAGGAAGAAAGGAAGAAAGAAAGGAAGGAAGAAAGGAAGGAAGGCAGGAAGAAAGAAAGAAAGAAAAGAAGAAAGAAAGAAAGAAAGAAAGAAGAAAGAAAAAAAGAAAGAAAGAAAAAGAAAGAAAGAAAAAGAGAAAGAAAGGGACATAAAACCTTTCAAAGTGATTAGTAACCCCCTCTTTCACTACATGATGAACATGTCATATTACTGACATAATGAATAGGTAGCAGAATTCCAACTTTAAGTCATTAGAGTGGTCTTTTCACTCAATCCCTGGTGCTTTAAACAACCAGACCAGTTGAACCTGCCTTTTGACCTCAAGCTCTAATAGAATCAAGATGTCTCTGAAAGTTCTCTGCTTTGGTATTTGAGCTTCAGGAAGTAGTAAAACTACTCCTTTGTCCAATTTTCTCTTTTAAGCAAATTTCAGAAACTAGAGACAAGTATCAAAGGCAAATAAAGCTCAAAATTCTTTCGATAATTTCTAAATCCTTAAGAACACAGTATTAGCTGTCTATCATCAGTAAATAAGAGATTGTAATCAGTGTTGAAATGATGATGGTTAACAATCCAGGAGTGGATCCTAAATGTCCATCATTCACCAAAATGCGTAACAGAAAAGGGAGTATGAATTAAGGGGCATTACCAAAGTTTACCTCTTTCAAGTAGGTATTTTAAATTGAATGATTCCATAATCATAAAATTATGTTTCATAAGTTCCATAATCCTGAAAGATCACTAAAAAGGCCATATGAAAATGAGCGGATTCATGGCTTTGGTAGCTTTAATGCCATGGACATGTAGCCATAGTTTAATACTCCAATTTAGATTAAACCCGAACTCTAGATTCTCTAGTTGATGGATTAAATAAGCCTTTGATTCTACTACTTTTTAATTCATTATTTAGCTAATTAGTTATCCAGAATATGTAGTAAGTTATCAGGATATATCTACTCCTGTTTTATTTCCTGAAAAAATTCTTCTGATTATGATTTTCTTTTATTTCCCTTGTGGAGCTTTCAAACTATGGTAGGTCCAGTACCATCGTTAAACTCTGTGAAAACCATACTCTATGGGTGAGTACCTGTGGGAATACTGAAGTGCAACATTTTCCAAACACTGATCCCTGAACATCTTAGCATGTTTTCTCTCAGTCACTGTCATTTAGATACCCGGAAGTGTCTTTAGTATAAAATGTCAACTCTAAATCATTTTTTCCTTCCATCACCACAAATTTCCCATTCCATGGTAACTCAGCCACTGCTTGGTCCATAGCCTGACAACATTTAAGGAATTTGATTTATTCTTTGCTCTTCGTGGTCAATATTAAAATCTTGCTGGTCTTCCTTTCTAGTAGTATTTAGTGTACTCATTGTTATTGTATTGGCACAGTCACAACCGTAGTCACTAAGACCCTTTTAACTTGGGCCTGTATTCGTCTTAAAAACTCTTCCCTGATTTTCCCATTACTCTACAATGTCATAATTTTCTGTGGTCATTTTAATCTGATTGCTTACCATATAGATGCTTTGGTCCAACACTCACGATCACCTATACTTTTCCAGCCTATTTCTTTCTGTCTTCCATGTTTGGCATAGGGTTTCTATTTGTTTTCACTTAGGTTTCTGTTATACTCTCTACCTGAGATGCTTGCTGCTTCTTCTTCAAGATCTAACTTTTCCTCTGGTTGCTGACTTCCTTCTATTCAGCACTAGTTTGGATTATAACATCAGGAAGGTGCTCCGTAAATGACCTTCAATTCTTCTACATGTGCAAGGTTGCTTCCCCAAGTATAAGTATGCTATGGTTTATCATTATATAATATTTGAATGTTTCTAGGAACTTGCCTTTCAATTTATTTGATTAACTTTTAGTTTTAATTTTAAAAGTTTTTAATTGTGATAAAATAATAATAAAACAAAATTTACCTCTTCTTCATGGGTCTGTATGTATGTAATTTTGGAAATTCAATACAGGGTCTTATACATGTTAAGCAAGCACTCAACTAGTAAGCTACACCTCCAGCTCTTCCCTTTCCCTTTCCGTTCATTTTCCTCTTCTTCTTCCCTCTTTCTCCTCCTCTTTTTTGACAGGGTCTTGTTGGATAGTCTAGGTTAGCCTTAAATTCACTATGTACCCCAGGCTGGCCTTAAACTTGTGATTCTGCCACCTCAGCCTTGCAAGTGCTAGGATTACATGCATGCACCATTATGCCTGGCTATAAAGATTTTCTAAATGAATACTATAACATAGCACACATAACTACAACTATGATATGTGTGTTTGTGTCTGTGTGTGTATACTGAAAATGAGCAAGGTTTTTTACATAC
Source organism: Chinchilla lanigera (assembly GCF_000276665.1). NCBI lineage: Eukaryota > Metazoa > Chordata > Mammalia > Rodentia > Chinchillidae > Chinchilla > Chinchilla lanigera. Next base: position 3,941,814 of record NW_004955454.1, on the reverse strand, counting down.
CTGTACCAATTCCCTATCACTATTCTGTAATACAAACATGCTCTGAACAAAACAAAAAAGTATTTTTATTGTGGTAAAATATATGTAATGTAAAATTTACCATTTTAACCTTATGTATTTGTTTACCTATTTATTTTTTTCAAATGTATGATTTTGTGGCATCAAGTATACTCACACCGTTGCACCATTTACCACTATCTGTACCTCCAGAGCTTTTCCATTTCCACAACAAAAATTCTATATATTCCTTGAGGCATATGCCTGGGTCCAGCAGACCAATCCCTTACTATTGTAAATTTGCATTTTTGTGTTATAGTACCTAGCTATGCATCCCAGTACCTCTGCCTGAGGCCTTTAAAGGAAGCAATCTATATGTCTACCCACCTAGTATGATGAACAGCAAGGAGGGTGCATGTGTGCAAAGAGGCAAAAAGGGATAAGGACCCACCCTTATGCTTTGTGAAAGTTTTTTGCATATGTTTATCTGAGCATCACAGAAGATACAGTACACCCACACCGCTTCAGGATTTGTAAAAAGCAAAAAAAGTTTTCTTTTGAATTTCAGTACAATGGCACATGAAAAACCAGATTTGCAAGTTTTGGAGAAGGTCAAAATGAATCATCAGACTACTTATGCACAGATGATGAAGATGATCCATTATGGTAAAAGGCATGCTTTCATAACAGAACAGTGGTGTGGCTGGATGATGATGATGATGATGATGATGACTTTGACATTGGTCATGTGGGTCAAAGTTCCTGTGACAGTGAAATGGAGCAAGAATTGATTGATAGAGACATAGGGGATGCAGACCTCCTTCATTCAGAGGACAAAGAAACAGCAACGTGAGTACATCACTGACTAGTCAAAATGTTGTAAAATGGCCTCCCAACCAAATGGAACCATCCAACATTAGAACTAGGTCTGAAAATATGGTGAAGGTCTTGGCAAGGGTAAAACCTATTGGACAGAATGCCAGCACTGTCATTCAATGTTGGAAATTGTAACAAAGTGCCTCAAGATGCTGTGAGGTACACAAAGGTTGAAATGCAAGTAAAATCTGTATGCACTAATAGCCATATTTATGACACTTTACTATCTGGACTGAAAGCATTCATAGGTCTGCTGTACTCAGCACAGATTTCTCATGGTGATCACAGGAATGTAAAAGACTTATGGAAGGGCTGGGGATATTGCTCAGTGGCATAAGCACCTGCTTGGCAAGTGCAAGGTTCTGAGTTCGATCCCTGGTACCACAAAAAAAAAAAAAAAAAAAAAGACTTATGGAAAAGCACTGGTCAAAATGTGGCATAAAAATTTATGCTGTTGTAGATGCAAAGACTTCTTATGTTTTAATTTTCACATTTATCCTGGAACTCAGCCATCAGGTACTTAGTCATATAGTAATAAACCGAATGATGTTGTGAACAGACTTGTTGCTTCCATTTCCCAAAGTAATCAGAATGGACATTCAGCAACTGCTTTACTGGTTTCCAACTGATGTTACATTTGCTAACAGGACACAAATTGACCAGCACAGGAATCACACACAGGAACAAAGAAGAAATTCCAAATGAAATGCTGCCACTTCAAAACAGAGAATTGTATAATACAATCTTTGAATTTCAGACAGATAACATTGGCCTTGTATATGGCAAAGTAAAGCAGACTGGTACTGCTGATGTCGACATTTCACCATGGTAGAAATATTGATAGGGAAACCTGGATAAAACAAAAGCCTGGGATGGACTTTCAACAACAAAACTAAATGTGCAGTAGATGTTGTTGATGCAGCAACTGTGATGTCACTTGAAACACAACAGCATTGGCCAATGGCTGTGTTTCACCTGAGCCTAAATATGTGTGGCAAAATTGGTAGTCTACAAAGAAAATAACAAGTGCAAAATATCATGGAGAAATTTTGTTAGAGGATTAGGACTACAGCTCATAAGAGACCATTTATAATACAGGAAAAACAAAATATTTCTACCTAGAGAACTATGCAAAAAAATTGTGGAGCACCCTGGTGAGCTGACAGGTGAACAGGCAAGCACAGCATGACAAAGATCTATTATGACAACAGGAAAACAAAAAAGATGTCAACTGGGCCCTACGGGAAAACAAAACATACATGCTATCAGTGTAAGGGATACTTGTGTATGGAACATGCAGTTGTCATGTGTGAAGACTGCTTTAGGTGTGACAGTTGATGCAAAGCTTATTTCTGTAGTTGATTTTTTGTGTGTTTGCACTCTAGTTCATTTTATTTTTGATGTTATCTTCTAGGTTTTGTAAGCAAGTAAACAGCTCATGTGAAAATGCTGATGTCTAGTCTAAGCACTCATTAAATATTTGATCTTATATTTTACTGACATCTTATTTCCCTGCTAAGTGCATGCTGTACAATATAGTAGGAAGCTCCTGACAGAGTGAGAATACTGCCACATATGAAAGGTAAGCAAAGCATACATGCTGTGAGAGTTAAGTGAGAAGTGTACATAGAACATGCAGTTGTCATGTGTGAAGACTGCCTTCGGCGTGGCAGTTGCAGCAAAGCTCATTTTTGTGATACAGTTCTACTGGTATTTTCATTACAGTTCACATAAGAATTTATTTCTCATGTTATCTTTTTAAGTTTTGTAAGGAAATACACAGCTGGTGTGAAAATATTGAGTTATATTCTAAATCTACAATACATATTAAGAATTTTAAAATTTATTTTTTTGATATTTTATCTTTCTGTTAACTATACTCTACATAATAAGAACCTCCTGACAACACAGCTGGCCACTGAGATATCAAGTATGTTCTACAAAAAGGCCAGAAAACAAAAGACCTGTGCTGCCAGTGTAAGCAATACATGTGTGTGGAACATGCTGTTGTCACGTGTGCAGACCTCTTTAGGTGTGATAATTGAAATAAAGATTATTTTCTTTGTAGAGTACTCTTGGTATTTTCATTGTAGTTCATATGGGAATTTATTTCTGATGTTCTTTTTTAGACTTTGTACATCAAAAACTAGTTGATTTTGCTGAAAATTGATGTTGATGAAAATTTTGATTTTTTTATGAACACTCCATAAATATTAAAAACTCAATACTTTATTTTTGTGATTTTTTTTCCTGTTAAGTACTCATTGTTTAATAAAACTCATAAAATTAAAATTAATAATTCATCAATAGAAATATTTTAAAGAATATTCTCAGACCCACTTTTATGTGCCTTGATGACAAAATTAGTGTTACACTCCAAAGGCTACATACTAACTCCCTCTCTTTTGCTGTTCCCAGGCCCTAGTAATTTCCACTCTACTTTCTGACTATGAGTTTCACTATCTGTCTTTTTGTGCTTGGCTTATTTCACTTAGCATCACATGCCTTCAAGCACAATGTATTTTTATTATACTTCCAAATTTAAGTGGCCTTGACAATAAAACCCTACATATACTTCCCCCAACTCTTCTTTTTTCAAACTTATTCTTTAAAAAAGAAGGAAAAGAGAAAACAGGTATCTAAAACAAATTTTAAAATTTTTGTTTTATGAGATGGGGCCTCACTTCATAACGTGGTTGGCCTCAAACTTGGGGTCCTCTAGTTCAGAGGGGATTACAGGTATGTGACACAATGCCTGGGTCTAAAAATCTTATTTAATCATTGCTGGCCCCAGGAGACAGAGGGAAAAGCCAGTATCAGGTAGACTAAGTGGATGCGGAAAGGTCTAATGGATAAGTACTGCACAATGGCAGCTTCTTTGGAATCCTTGATTTCCCACATCCTTACCAAGAATGAATTTTTAGCATTTGAATTTATTCCTCCAAATAAAGTACACAAAAACTTTCAATTCCATATATATATAGTCTGAAAAAATTCCATATATATAGTGAAAATGGACAAAGTTACTCTTAAATCCTGATGATACTGCAGGCACTTCTAATGACTGTTACTGGATTCCAGATATATTATGCAGAGAAGATTTTACATCTGCCACTATTCCAGACTCTCTATATATGGTTTACAATATCCTGCAATATCTACAAGGGCAAATTTCTTCTTATCTTTGTGACAAGAACTATCATAAGACAGACAAACTTAGGATCTCTGCCTTCTAACTTTTTACCTTTAAACATTTAAGAAAAATTTATATTTATTTTTATTAGTACGTTTGTAGTACATAATACATTCATCATGGGGAGTTAGTACATGTACATAAAACATAAAATACTAGAAAACTAAGGCAGTTTCTGTTGGGGATTTACTCAAATCCATTCCAAATCCCCAGTACATTATGTCTTAAATCCACAGATGTGTGTTAGCGATCTGGGGGCAGGGTTTGGGAGAGGGGGTTGAACTAAACTTAATATGCATCTAAGAGATGAAGCTAAGTGGTAGCTTTGCAGTAGTATCTGGGGGATGGTTTAAATAAAATTTATACTGGCCTTTTCTTTCATGTTGTCTTTACTATACATATGTCCTTTCTGCCTCAAGTTTGGTAGCATAACATAAACCAAAATTCTCAGAATAAAATCTTGCCATATGCAGATGTAGTTCATTCAAAATAAGGTACAGCTGTTATATATGTACACTTCGGGCTACATTTGTCATGGCTTTTCTTTGTCTTATCCTCTTTCAAATATGAAGTCTTCCTATATTATTTCTCTGAACTCAAACTCTAGAATGCCTCCATTTACTTCAATGATTACTTTAAGAATTACCAAATGCTTTCAGCAATTAATTCCTACACTTTGTCCCACTGTTTACCTAACCTTTCCCAGTCTCAGTGGATAACATGTCAAGACCAGCTGCTGTTCATGCTATGCTACCTAGGGGTTTGCCTGCCTTTTCTTCAGTTCTCTAGTTGCATTCTGGGTCTGTTTGCTATGACATTTGCTAGAAGACTGCTAGGGTGTCACTGCATTCTTTTCCATTTCCTAGCCCAATCAAGAGCTAACTGTGTTTTGATCTCTTAAGAAAGCCAACATTATATAATATATCTAATCTTTGGATTTGTAGTAAAGTGCCTGGAAAAAAAGTGGGGACTGTTTCAACGTGGAAAGCTGTAAGGATAGATGTGAATGACTGTTAAGATGTGCTAAGAGCTGACTGAAGACACAAGAGCTGCTCAGATCTTGGAGGTCATCAAAAACAAACCCTGTAATTTACCTTCTATAATGATTTGATAGTAACTGTTAATTTGCTGGCAAAAATTATAAAAAAGTTTCTCTCTTACACAGGTTATGAATAACCTGGTTATCATGGGGAAATTCCATGGGATGGGCCAGTGACTATACTTGCATTAGGCAGATGAGTTGTCACTACTGGGATGAGTCTTCTTTGCAGTTCTAGCATCAGTTCTGGCAGCATGTTAAATGCCAGACATAACTTAGAAATAATGCTCACTGTAGCTATCTCTCTTTTTTCGTAAGTAACACCCCCCCTTGTGATTGTTTCTCAATCCCATACCATACTTTTCTAATGAAAATTTTATCATAACCGTAGCCAGCTGTGTGTCTCAGTAGCTGTGTGTGTGGGGTACAGGAAGCAATCTTTATGTTAACGTACTTGGTATGATGAATGGCCAGGTGTGTGCATGTGTGCAAAAGTGTCAACAATACCCATATAATGGTCCGTAGTGTATGACATGTCACTAGGCAACACACCCCATTACCATAATTTGCAGCGTAATATTGTCATTTACCATAACAGAAGCTGCGTGTGGTTAACAGTAGCTGCACCTGGGGGACACAGGAAATCCTGTTGTGCATTTGCCACATTAATTTTTGTTAAAAGGCGCAACATGTCGGGTGTACAATGCCCATCCTTATTTTTTAGAAGTATTTCTAATGGTAAATTACTAATTTTAATTTGATGAGTTTTATTGTATTAAACAATGTGTATTTAACAGGAAAAATATCAGTAAAATGAAGTTATGAATTTTTAATATTCTTGAGTATTTATAATAAACATCAGAACTTTCAACATCAAGTGTTTTTTGTTTGCAAAGTCTAAAAAATAACAACAGAAACAAATTCCTACATGAACTACAATGAAAATACAAATAAAACTACAACAAAAATAATCTTTGCTTCAATTATCACACATAAAACAGTTTTCACACATGAAAACAGCATGTTCCGTACACATGTATCACTTGCACTGATAGCACATGTGTTTGCTTTCCTGTTGTTTTTGGTAGGACATACATACTATACTTTCAATTTAGAAATTTATCCTGGAACTCAGTCACCAGGTCCTTATTCATGCAATAATAAATCAAACAACGTTTTCAACAGACTTATGCTCCTACAGAATGTGGCACTGGACAACTGGTTTACCAGCTACCCATTGATGTTACATTTGCTAACAGAGTACAACTTGACGAGCAAAGGAACTGTTCAAGAGAACAAAGGAGAAATTCCCAATGAGTGTTGCAAGTTCAAGACAGAGAATTGTATATTATAATCTTTGGATTCTAGACACACATAACATTGGCCTCATATAAGGCAAAGAAAAACAAAATGGGACTACTGATGTCAATATTGCACCATGACCATGGCAAGACTGACACAGAAACTTGGACAGAACTGAAGCCAGAGATGGTAACTGCAACAAAACCAAAGGTGGAGTAGATGTTGATAAATTATACAGTAACTATGATGTCACTTGAAACACAAAACGTTGGCCAATGGTTGTATTTTACTCTATTCTAAACATGTGTGGCATAAATACTTTCACAGTTTACAAAAAAATAACAAGTCTAAAATAGCATGGAGATATTTTCTTAGACAATTGGGACTGGAACTTATAGAAGATCACTTATAATGGAGGAAGAACAAAATGTTTTGCCCAAGTAGCTATGCAAAAAAAATTCTGCAGCAAACTGGTGATCTGACAGGTAAAGAGGCAGGTGCAACATCGCAAAGACCTACTCCCACAATAGGAAAACCAAAAGATGTTAACTGTGCCCTACAAAAAAAGACAGGAAAACAAGACAAACATGCTACCAAGTGATACCCGTGTACAGAATGTTCAGATTTCATATGTGAAGACTGCCTTGGGTATGACAATTGAAGCAAAGATTATTTCTGTGGTAGATTTTTATATTTTCATTGTAGTTCATATAGGAATTTATTTCTGATATTTTCATTTAGGTTTTCTAAACAGTTGATAGTGAAAATGTTTATTCTACACACTCAATACATATTAAAAATTAAAGTTTTATTTTATTGATATTTTATATTCCTGTTAAGTATACATTGTATACTATAATAAGAACCTTCTGACAAAACAACAAGACCAGCAAGATGTCAAAAATGTTCTACCAAAAAAGAAAAGAAAGCAAACACATGTGCTATAAGTGATACATGTGTACAGAATGTGCTGTTTTCATGTGTGAAGACTGTTCTACGTGTAATAATTGAAGCAAATATTATTTTTGTTGTAGAGTTTTATTTGTATTTTCACTGTAGTTCATATAGGAATTTGTTTCTGTTAGTAAAAAAAAATTAATAAAATATTTATTTTTGTTAAAATAGGAATTTTACTTTCTAGACTGTAAACAAAACACCTGATGTTGAAAATTCTGATGTTTATTATAAATACTCAAGACTATTAAAAATTTAGTACTTCACTTTATTGATATTTTTCCTGTTAAGTATATACTGTTTAATATTATAAAACTCGTAAAATTAAATTAGTAATTCATCAATAGAAATACTTCTAAAAAATAGGTATGCATTGTACAGCCAGCATGGCAACCCAGGGGATAAGGGATACATGGTTAGGCATAAAAAGATGAGAAATGTAGGATTTTTGATAAATGTGTTTTTTAAAGTAAAGAAAAATGCTCAAAAATAATAAAGCACCCATTTACTTCTCAAAGATACAGGAAAATGACAAAATATTTTTCAGGAGCTACAGATGTAGCTCAATGGTAGAGTGCTTGCCTAACATTCATAAGGCCTGGAGTTCAATCCCCAGGACCTCAAAAGAAATACAATTTCAAAATTTTATGAATGTAAGCTAAAGATTTTTTACAGCATTTAAATTTTTTGCTTGTTTTTTTTTAAACAAGAGCAATAATGATTTTAAACAGAAATTGATACTACTGGTACTACTGTATATAGGGCTTCTAGAATCTCTTTTTCCTCTTAACAAAGTATTTCATCTTACTTAGAATGCCTCTGTCAATCTTATGTAATGGCCACATCATGTTTTTCCCATTTTTGAAAGCTTACTGGTGATATGAACTTAATCATACCCACCTGAGCTGATCAGTTACTCAACTATATTCCTCTAGTGTCTTCCTCATTGGGCTAATTCAGCTTTCCATTTGTTTGTGGCCAGTTAGCTTAGCTGATCAGTGCATGCATACCAAAGACCAGAGTTTTCTCTTGGTATTTCCAGTCTGCACCATAGCTTACATTGTACCTCTAGCACAAACATAATTACCCTCAGGTCAGCATTTCTTCAAAAATTCCCTTTCCTCCCATGGAAATGCAGCAAGAGACAGTAACAAGTGCCCCACGAAAAAAGATTTGAATGTTCAAATACTAGATACTTTATATTTGGGGAACACCTGTCTTAACAGCACTGCTGTAAAACATAGAAGAGTTTTTTATGGTGTAGCTATAGAACTTTAACAGGAAGGTATATTTTAAGGCTGGCTTTGGAAAACTACTGTCTGCAGTCAGAGCTGACCCACCGCCTGTTTAACTACAGCCTAAGAGTAAAGAATAGTTTAACATTTTTTTGTTTTGTTTTTTGTTTTTTTCCGGTACTGGGAATCAAACTCACAACCTTGCGCTTGCCAGGCAGGCACTGTGCAGCTGAGCTAAATCCCCAGCCTCTAAGTTATTAAATTCTTACTACAACCCTTTTTGAGAGGGGAGATAACCTCGTGAACAGTTTTATGTCTGGCACTGGACTGAATTAAAGATGAACATGGTAATAGAGAATAACTGAAACAGACATAACTGAAATCACAACATAGACAATAACTGTGGAGTGCAGGAGGAGATTAGCAAGATAAAGGGAGGGAGCACAACACTGGTGGATAAGACTGTAAAGAACAGCAGAGAAGTCTTAGCAATAGAAAAAAAGGAGAGAGTGGTTTTTTGGAAGTCAAAGAAAGTAAGTTTCAAGAAAGAAGAGATGGTCAAGACAAAGAATGCAAAATTTCCATGGGATTCAGCTTTTAGAAAGTTACTAGTTGTCTTGGAAAGCAGTTTCAGTGCTTATAGCTGAAGCCACATTAAAAAGGAAGAAATAAAAAGCAGTGAAAAAAGTGGAAAGAGATCTAAAATAAGCTTTTTAGGATCTTACTAGAAAAAACTGGAACCACATACTCTTAGCATAACATGAGGTCTTACAGATGAAAAGCATTGCTGGATTTTGTTCTATTCCATTCCTGCCTGGTGGACTTCCCAACCTATCCTTAGAATACCTTTAAAGGGACAGAACTCTAGCTGTCCCAAAGCAACCTATGCTGGCTTGGATAATCTTTAACACTCAGAAAATGACTTCCTAAAACTGATCCTCAAAGCTGTCTCTTTGTAACCTTAGTTCTATCCCTTCAGGATACGTAAATTTATTCATCTTTCCAAATAATTGTCCTTTGAATTTCTGGAAATATTGCTTTGTCTCTCCCAGTGTAGCACAATTATATCTCAAAAATTTGACCAAGGTACTGTGGCTTAATTTAGTTCTTCCCTAAACTCAAACACACTGAATAAAAGTCTTACTGAACAACTTACATTATGTTCTATGTAACTCAAAGAGTGTGGCATAATGCAGCCTGGTGAGCCCTAAGAGTCTTGCAAGGCAATGAGATGTAGCTTTCTGAAACGTAGGGAGGACAGAGAATTTCTGGAGGACCACTGGGCCCTTGAAATATATACTGTATTAAGTGGCTATCTTAGTTAGACAAAATACTGACATCCAAAATTAAGGAAGGAAAGATTTATTTAGCTCACAGTTTATGGAGGTTTCAGTCCATAATCAGCTGGCTCCAAGGCAGGGTGTCATGGCACAGGGGCAACACTTCAGGGCGGCAGAAGACAGCAAAAGTAGCAACAGCACAAGGAGGAAAGCAAGCCTCTTTTCCTCCCTTATACTGTGTGCCCACCATCCACCCATGCCATCTCTTCCATGCCATCTCTTCCATGCCATCTCTTCCACAAGCTCAGAATGTTTACAAAGTAAGGACCCTGGCCCCCTGCTGAGTTAAACTTCTAAACTTCTCAAGTTGACACAATGTATCAGTCATCACTGTAGCTATTTATCAATCATTAAATCACAAGGAAAAAAGAAAAGGAACTGTTTTGGTCTAAAAGGTTACTTGTGAATAGCACTTATAAAATCAAACCAGAAAATAAGCCCTCTCTAACTGGTTAATCATATCTACCTGGGAGTTCCTTCCTTTATGTTTCATTAATAATGTCCCTTCACTAAAACAGAATTTTATATTGTTTAATTCAAGTACGTAAGTCTTTCTGGTCTAGAAATTTTTCCTGAAGAAGAACCTATAATTATTTTATAAATAATGTGTGATAGATTTTTAAAATATCAAAAGAATGAGAGAATAAGCCACAAACTGGGAGAAAAAAATTTGTAAAAAATATATACAATAAAGGACTGTTATCCAAAATATTCAAAGAACACTTAAAACTGAAGTCACAGTTAGTAGTAAGGTTTTTTTTTGTTTTTGTTTTTTTTTTTGCTTTTCTCCGGTACCGGGAACCGAACTCACGACCTTGTGCTTGCCAGGCAGGCGCTTTGCCGCTAAGCTAAATCCCCAGCCCCCAGTAGTAAGGTTTTTGAGAGGATGAAGAGCTACAGAAGATATTTGCAAACCATATATCTAACAAGGGAGCAGAATCTAGAATATAAAAAACTCAAAATTTAACAGCAAAACATGCAGAACCAATATTGTGAAAATGGACATATTAGCAGAACTGATACATACTGTGCATCTACTGTATTTCCAATCAAAATACCAATAGCATTCTCATCACAAAAC
>NW_004955454.1:3928343-3930697 GCF_000276665.1 Chinchilla lanigera | reverse complement strand
AAAGCGCCTGCCTGGCAAGCACAAGGTCGTGAGTTCAGTTCCCGGTACCGGAGAAAAACCAAAAAAAAAAAAAAAAAAAATATATACAATAAAGGACTGTTATCCAAAATATTCAAAGAACACTTAAAACTGAAGTCACAGTTAGTAGTAAGGTTTTTTTTTGCTTTTCTCCGGTACCGGGAACCGAACTCAAGACCTTGTGCTTGCCAGGCAGGCGCTTTGCTGCTGAGCTAAATCCCCAGCCCCTAATAGTAAGGTTTTTGAGAGGATGAAAAGCTACAGAAGATATTTGCAAACCATATATCTAACAAGGGAGCAGAATCTAGAATACAAAAAACTCAAAATTTAACAGCAAAACATGCAGAACTAATATTGTGAAAATGGACATATTAGCAGAACTGATACATACTGTGCATCTACTGTATTTCCAATCAAAATACCAATAGCATTCTCATCACAAAACTAGAGAATACAATCCTAAAAATTCATGTGGAACCAGAGAAGACACAAAACAGCAAAAGCCACATCCTGGGCAATAAAAAGCAAAGCAAAGAAGCATTACAATCCTAGATTTTACGTTAAGCTACAGAGATAAAAACAGTATGGTACTGGCATAAAAATAGACATGTGGATCAATGAAACAATACAGGATGGAGAACAACCCCAGGCATACTCAGCTACCTGATCTTTGACAAAGAGGCCAAAAACCTTATGCTGGAGTGAAGAGTCTCTTTAACAAATAGTGTTGGGAAAAAAGCCTATAACAAGAGAGATGAACCTACAGCATGGATCCTGTTGCTGGTTGTTTGTTATCATTGAAAGCTCTAAAAGGTTCACCATCACGGGGCTATATACACTTGTAGAAATTTGAAGCTAAAACCATATCTTTCACCATACACTAAGCTAAAATCCAAATAGATCAAAAATCTGAATGTTAAAACATAAGTATTTAATATTCTGGGAGATAAAATAGGTAAATCTGAACACACAGGTATAGGCTATGACTTTCTAAACAGAACCCCAATGGTAAAAGAAATAACATCGAGAATAAACAAATGGGATTATATCAAATTAAAAAGCCACAGCATAGTTAAGCAAACAACTGATCGAGTAAAGTAACAACATATAAAATGGGAAAAAAAGAACTTTTGGAAACATGGTAGAGTAGAAACCAGCAGCAAATTAGCCTCTCTGAGATATGCAGACAAACTGGATTTCAAGGCAAGACTGATCAGAAGAGAACAAAGAAGGTCTCTACATAGTGACCTTCTTAACAAGGACATTTGTCCTTGTTAGACAAGGACAAATAAAAGCTGTCCATGTCTTAACAAGGACATTTGTCCTTGTTAAAGGACAAATCCAAGAGAAAAATGTAACAATCATAAATACATATGCACCTCATATCAGCATCCAACTATATATAACCAAGATTAATGGATAAGGAAAATCAAACAAACAATAATACAACTGTAATGAGGGGAACTCAGGACCCACTGTCACATATAGACAGAGTAACTAGACAAAACATCAAAGAAATATCAGAGCTGAACCAAACCTCTGAACAAATGGACTTTAAAGATATCTACAGTGTTCTACTCAATAACAACAGAATACACATTTTTCTCCACAGCTCATGAGATGTTCTACAAAACAGACCACATATTACCTCATAGAACATGCTGAAATAAATCAAACAGAAAATTTTCCTTGCATATTATCAGATCATAGAGCAATGAAATTGGAAATCAATGGCAAAAGAAATCACAAAAAATTAAATCACATGAAATCAATGCAAAAGAAATCACATGAAAATTAAATAACACCCTCCTGTACAACCAATGGGTCACAGATAAACAAGAAATTACACAGCCTCTACACTCACATGATAATGCCAAAACAATACACCAGAAACTACCGGATGTAATAAAAGCAGTCCTATGAGGGAAATTTATAGCAGTGTACATAAGAAAAACAAAGTAAGCTCAAATAAATAACCTAATGTCCAACCTTAAGCTTCTAAAAAAAAAAGACAAGAAAGTTAAACTCCAAGCACATAGGATGAAGGATATTATAAAGATCAGAACAGAAATTAATGCAACTGAGACTAAGAAAACAATACAAAGAATCAATGAAGAGTTGGATCTTTGAAAGATTAAATAAACCCTTAGCCAACATTATTTTTTTAAAAAAAAGGAAAGCAAAGACCCAAATCCATGCAATTAGGAATGAAACGGGTAAAATCACAATGGATCCTGCAAAAATCCAGAATACCTACTTCAGGAACCTGTAGTCTAGTAAGATGGAAAATGCAGAGGAAATGGACAGGTTCTTAGATACGTGTGATTACCAAAGCT
>NW_004955454.1:3878858-3927983 GCF_000276665.1 Chinchilla lanigera | reverse complement strand
TAAGACACTGGCAAACAGAATGCAGCAAATCTTCAAGAAAATTACACACCATAACCAAGTAGGATACATTCCAGGGATGCAGGAATGGTTCAACACACACAAATCAATAAATGTAATACACATTAACAAAACTGAGGACAACAACAACAAAAAAACACAATCATCTCAAGAGATGAAGGAATGGCATTTGACGAAGTCTAACACCCATTCATGATAAAAACCCTACAGAAAATTGGAATAGAAGGTCTTTATCTCAATTGGATAAAAGCTGTCTATGACAAACCAATAGCCAACATGACACTAAATGGTCAACAACTGAAAGTTTACTGTACAATCGGTACAGTAAACTGTCACCACTCCTGTTCAATATAGTTCTGGATACATTAGCCAGATGAATTACACAAGAGAAAGAAATAAAAGGAACAAGGATAGAAAAGTAAGAAGTTAAATTATTATTTGTGGATGACATGATACTCTACATAGAGAACCTCAGAAACTCCACCAAAGGATTTAATAACCAAATTAGCAAAACAGAATACAAAGCCAATACTCAAAAATCGACAGCATTCTTGCACACAAATGAACTGAGAGAGAAATTAGGGAACCACACCTCTCACAATAGCATTAAGAAAAATACATAGGAAATACATACTCTAAAAAAGGGAAAACAAAAAGGATATAAGAAAATGGAAAGATATCCCTTGTTTGAAGATAGGCAGAACCAATATAGTGAAAGTAACCATATTTCTAAAATTGTTATACAGATTTAATGCAATCTTGATCAAAATACCAGTAGCATACCTCACAGAACTAGAGAAAAAAACCCTAAAATTCATATGGAACCCGAACAGACCCAGAATAGCAAAAGGAATTGTGGGCAACAAAGACAAGGTAGGGGGCATCACAATCCTAACTTGAAATTATACTACGAAGCTACTGCGAAAAAAAAAACCAGCATGGTACTGGCAAAAAACAAAACAGTACGACACAACATAACACAAAACAGAACCAAGGAGCAATGGAACAGAATACAAGATGCAGAAACAATTCCAAACACACTCAGCCACCTTATGTTTGACAATGGGGCCAAACACCTTCACTGGAAGAAAGATAGCCTCTTTAATAAATGATGCTGGGAAAACTAGCTGTCCACATGTTAAAGATTAAACCTAGACCCATATCTCTCACCATGCACTACTAAACTAAAATTGAAATGGATCAAGAATCTAAACATTGAAACATGTTGGAATACAGAGACATGTTGGAATTACATCTGCTGGAATACAGAGCAATCAAAACTCTTGAAGATGTAGGTATAGGCAAAGACTTTACGAACAAAACCCCAATTGTGCAGGAAATATTACAAAGAATCAATAATTGGAATCTCATCATATTAAAAAGCATTTGCACAGCAAAAGAAGCCACCAAAAGAGTGAAGAGACAACTCATAGAATGGGAAAAAAATTTTACCAGCTACTCCTTAAAGGACTGATATCTAGAATCTACAAAGAACTCAAAGAAAGTAGACCCTCCAAATTTAAAGACCTAATCCAAAGAATGGACATCTGAAATGAATAGACCCTTCTCAGATAAAGAAGTATAAACAGTAAAATTTTTAAAAAAAGTTCAACACTGCTGGTCATTTGAGAAATGCAAAAGAAAACAACACTGAGATTTTATCTCACTCCGGAGAGAATGGCTATCATCAAGAAATCAATCAATAACAAATGCTAGAGGGGCTGTGGAGAAAAAGGATCCCTTCTCCACTGTTGGTCGGAGTGTAAAGTGGTAATCACCATGGAAATTAGGACAAAGATTCCTCAAAAATTATAAGTAGAGATTCCATATGACCCAGCTATTCCCCTTCTTGGTAAGAACTCTGAAAGAGTTAAAAGCATCATACCACAGCGATATAGGCACACCCATGTTTACAGTAGAACAACGTGCAATAGTTAAATCTTGGAAGCAGCCCAGAGACCCATCAATGCATGAACAGATTTAGAAAATGTGGTTTTTTAAAATATAAAATGGAGTACTACTCTGCCATAAAGAAGGATAAACTTGAGACATTTTTTGGTAAATGGAAGCACCCTGAGATCATACTTAGAAGTGAAATAAATCAAACACACATTTAAATATCACTTTGTTTCTCTGGTATGAGAAATTGAAAGGGTAAATAAAGACCAAAATGGATGACAGATACTGGGAAGTAGGAAGAAAGTATTCAAATGGTAAAGGGAAAAAGGAGGGAGAGGGGAAAGGAAAGGAAGGGAAAAGGGAAATAAAAATAGAAGGAAAAAATGGAAACAAAGCTTTTGTAAATAAGGAGGGGAAGAAGGGTTGGTGGGAGGGGAACAAAAGAAGAATCAAGATCTGTACAGGTATAAATCCCCTATGATGAATGTGATCATTCTATATATTCAAAGTATACCAATAAAATTAATTTAAAAAATTGAAGGAAAATAATGGAAATGGAAGTCTTGTAAGTAGGAAGAGGAGGAAAGATTGAAGGAGTGGAGGGGAATGGGAAAAAAAGGGCTTAAGATATGTAGTATACATGTACAGACAACCCATGATGAATGTGATCATTATGTATGGCAATCATTTACTAATAAAAATTAATAAGTAAAAAACAGGGGAAAATTACTGCCAGTTACTCTTCAGACAAAGGACTGAGATCTAGAATATATAAAGAAGTAAAAAAAAAAGTAAACATCCTAAAACAAGAAATTCAATCAAGAAATAGGCAACTGATATGAAAATACATGAAAAAATGTTCAACATCACTAGCCATTAAAGAAATGCAAATTAAAACAACACTGAAATTTTATCTTACTCCATACAGAATGGCTATCATCAAGAAATCAAATACACCAAAGGGTGGTGAGGGTGTAGGGAAAAAGGACCCTTCTAAATTGTTGGGGGCAATGTAAACTTGTACAACCACTATGGAAATCATTATGGAGATTCCTCAAAAAACTAAAAATAGAACTCCATTTGACCCAGTTATTCCCCATATATATATCTTCTTGAGAGTTCAAACATCATATTACAGTCACATATGCATACTCATATTAATAGCAGTGGAACTCATAATAGCTAAATCTTGAAAGTGGGCTAACTATGCATCAACAAAGAAAATGTGGCCTTTTACATGTAATGGAATACTATTCTGCCATAAAGAAGGGTAGATTTGAGTCATCTGTAGGAAAATGGATGTACCTTGGATGGTAAGTGAAATAACTCAGATATACAAGCTTAAATATCACATGGTTCCTCTTATATGAGCAATTCAAAGTATACATAAATTAAACAGCAAAATAAAAGATAATAGGAAAAAGACAGATAGAGAATTAGCAATGGGAAGAGGACCAAGAGATGGAGGGAGGAGGCAAAGGGAAGGAGATGTAAAAATATCAAAATATGTTATGTACATGTACCAACTCTGCATGATGAATGTAATCATTACATATCAAAAATGCACTAATAAAAATTTTTTAGAAGAAATTAAAAACAGAAAAAAAGAAAGACAAAAACAAAGCAATTAGAAAATAAGCAAGAGAACTTCACAGCAAAGCAAATACAGATGGCAAATAAGTACATGATCAACATCATTCCCTATTAGGGAAATATAAATTAAAACCACAATAAGGTATCAATATAAACGCATGAGATAGCTAAAATAAAAATAGTAACAATGCCAAATGCTGGTGAGGATATGGAAAAACAGGATCACTCTTACACTGTGGTTGACAATATTAATATAGCACAGGCATTCTGGAAAAAAGTTTAGCTGTTTCTTTAAAAATTGTATATGGAACTACAGCATGACGTAGCAATTGAGACCTACATTATTCCAGACAAATGAAACCTTCAGTTTACACAGAAACTTGTACATAATTATTTATAGAAGCTTACTTGTAATAATCAAAACCTAGAAACTATCCCGATGTCCTATATGTGGTCCATTCATATCCCAGACTATCACTCAACAGTAAACAAGAAAGAACTACTGATGGCTCCAATAACCCGAATAAATCTCTAGAGACTTATTTAGAGTAAATATTGTCAATCCCAAAATATTACACACTGTATCATTTCATTCATAGAAATTTGTGTAATGACAAAGTAATAGATATAGAAAACAGACATATCGTTGCCAAGAGATAAGGAAGTGGTAAGTGTAGGGAAGTAGGTATCAGGATAAAAGGAGATCTCCATGGTAACAGAAATGTTCTATATCTTAACTATGTCAATGTCAATATGTTGTGACATGTACAATATCATATCTTAGTTTTAAGAAGAAAATTTGGTTTATTAGGTTGTTTATGTCAATTTTGACTACTCCATAGAAATCCTAAGTGCAATTCAAATGGCATCTCCTTATTAGTACTAAGGAAATCAGTGAAGTTTAAAGAGCTAGGAAGAAATCTTATTGTAAGACAGCAAGGGCACTCCTACAAAACAGGGTGACTAATTACTGGGTTAATAGTTCAACTTAGTAATTTCAAAATTGTAAAAATTGCCTGAAAAATATAAAGGCAATAACCTAAAAAGTCAAGTCAATTTCACTTTGCAGACATAAATTCCAGAGAAAATATCAGTGACAACAGTACTGCCAGGTGTGGTGGTGCACACGTGTAATCCCAGCACTTGGGAGGTTGAGGCAGGAGGACTGCTGCATGTTTGAGGCCAGCCTGGGCTACAAAGTGAGTTCAAGGCCAGCCTGAAATGCATAGTGAAATTCTGTCTCAAAAAGACAAAATAAACAAACAAACAATGGTACTAAAGTACATTTCAAAGCTACTTTTCAGGTCTATAAACAATAGATCAAAGATCAGACAGACTAAAACCCCATACAAAAAAACCCCAATGCAGATATTCCAACAAGAATGCTGAACTCACACAGGTCTAGACCTTTAAGTACCATAAAGGAGCAAGGGATCTTATGGACATGACAGGAGGAGCTATGAGACCTTCCTACTTCAGTTTATAAATTTATGGACGTTTCTCTGTTAAAGGGCCACCCCAGAGACCATGTGTAGCTTAGCAGCTTATAGATCTGGCATTGTTACTATGGTATGGTGTAAATAAATCATGAGCCCTGGGTCAGTATAGCCAGCCTGTAAAGTGATTAATGGAAGCATCAGTACCATTCTGTAGGACTGTATACTTTATTATTACAGCAAACCTCAGAACAAGATACAATTTCCTGACATAAGAAGCAATCTTTAAATCAGGACACCCGGACATCCCTATAACCACTTAAAAAAATACAACAGGTCTCAACCCACCACTGCTTCTCAGGGAGAGATGCCCTTGCTCCAGGCCTGTTCCTTTTAATACTAAATACTAAATTCAAAATGAATCCCTTCTGAGTGAATTAGTGTAATGGCAGAACTATAGAATGAATTTAATGCATCCAATTGTCTTACCTCCATTGTCTTTTGTTTTTTCCTGGCTTTACCTACTGCAGAGAATAATACTCCTCATGCCAAGTTTTCCTCTCAGTCCTCTTCCCATCCTTTAAAGCTTGTAATCAAGAAGAGCCCCTTCTGGGGTCAAACTAAGATAGCAAGGAAATATGAACCTGGTTTCCCTCTAGATAACTACATAAGGAGCATCAGTTAGTTTCTGCACACCAGCTGCCAGGGCAGTCTCTGGATGCAGAGAGCTACACAGCAGCCAGTACCATTTGTGTAGAGTATAGATATTTTTTTGTTGTTGTTTTTTCCAGTACTGGGAATCGAACTCACGACCTTGCACTTGCCAGGCAGGTGCTGTGCCACTGAGCTAAATCCCTAGCCCCCGAGTACAGATATTTCAAACCAAGGTTGGCAATAGTTTCATACTCTTGTTTAAGAAAAATGGAGATATAACCAGTTGTAAAGGTTGCATTTGTTGAACTGCTAATGGCCTTTTAGTTTAAGTTGTAAGAATAATAATCACCAAGCTATCTTTTATTCTCAACTGTTTGAATTACACGCTTAACACAGCAAAACTGCATTCTCTGTTATTCAAAACAAAACTCTTTCTAAGCCAAAATCCCAAACAGTGTTTAGCTAGACAAAAGCCATTAATTCTAATCAATCTTACTTTTTGGAATTACTGAAGCTATTAAGCCAAAGGGCAGTCCCATATTAATATTGTTTTATGTTTCATGTTGCGGTGCCCTGGAGAAAAACAAATGCTGGGACTCTCATATAACCAAGGCGGTGACTCCAATGCCCTGGTCTTCCTGGGCAAAACTGAGGGAAATTTACATTATGCAGTGGAGGCCTGCTTACATGTTTTAGGCACAAGTGACCAACAATGGACATCAGGTTCTGGCAGGCTGAAATGGGGAATACTCAAAAGAGGGAAGATTCACATGGCTTCATGCAAACAGACCACAACTAAGGCAAAAAGGGAACTGTGTGGACACACAGGCTACCTAGCACAGGGACACACGGGAATTGCATGTCTGAGCTCTTGTCCGAGTGTTAGTGGCTCTCCGCTATCTTTGTTGTTACTCTGCTCCCCAACTCCCTCTTTGCACTGCTTAGTAGTTTCTTTCTCTCTTTTCTTCTCCTCTCCCAATCCTTTTTGCCAATTCTAGCATTCTAGCAAGGCTACTTGCTTATTTTTTATTTCTTTGTCTCACTTTTAAAATTTCTACGAAGATTTTTTTCTTATCATCTGCTTTTTCTCAGTCACCCTCTGCCCCTTAACTTTCTGGCCTCTCTGTTCTCTTCTTTTCCTTCTTCCTTGTTTTACCTAGCCCCTTGTCATCCCTGGCTTTTTCTCTACCTTACAGGTGCACAAATATGTTAGCAGGTTCTGACAACTTTGTAGCTATCCTCAATCCCAAATTACATCTTCCTCCCCCTATATCCTGCCCCCAACCCAAGTATCTTCTCTAAACCCTCAACACTAACCCTGCATCTGAAATATAAAAGACCTCCAGGAGAGCCTGCCCCTATCCATCTTTCTTTTTACCTACTATTATTTCTCCTATTTACCTCTACCTCTACTGAGTCACATACCTCTTTCACCAATCCCTCCATCTCTTCCCATCCCTTCTATATCCCTCTATATCTTAGACTACTAATAACAATATAGTATAGATTATAAGGGGTGCAGACAAAGGGTGTAAGTGTAAGTGCAGTGTAATAACATAAAGTGACGTATGGTCAGATTTGTTGATACTGTTATACTGGTAGCAATTCCTCCTCACAACACAGTATCAGGGGCCAAATCAAATAATTAAATAGCTGAAGGTATGAACACTGTCCCTTAGCAAATAAAGCAACAAATATATCATTAAAAGATAGAATCTAACTGGAAAGATCCTCTTCTCAACTATAATCTCTCCTCACTTTACTATACTTCAACCCTTCAGTTCCAAAGGAAAAAATATATATACACACACAGGAACATGGGAAAACAAGGCAACAAAAGGCCTCCAAGGTTTCCCAACTCTCTCAAGGCAGATCTAATGGGTACTGATGTAGAGGAAAGCAAATATATGGTAGTAGAACTCTATGAATTCTTTGAAGAGATGAAGAAGCTTGGTGAGGTCGAAGAGGACAGAAAAGTTTATGGAATCATCACTCAAAATGCCCAATGTGAACATGGGGAAAACAAATAAAAAATTGACCAAAACAAGGAAGAGCTGACCAAAATTGTTCAAAACATGAATAACAAGTTAACCAAAGATACAGAATCAATGAAAAGATATGAGAAAAAAATCCTGTAGAGAATTCATAAATTGCAGAAATAACCAAGATGAAGACAGTGTCTAAAGTTGAGGACAAAATGGTAAATTATGACAAAGTACTTAGAAAAGCCACAAAAATGAGAACAGAGCAAGAAAAAAAACCACTCAGCAGCTATTAGATAACATTGAGACTAACCTAAGGCTAACTGGAGTTAGAGAAAAACTGGAAGATGGCACAGATGGACTTGCTAATCTGTTTACAGAAATCATACTAGATTTCCTAAATATGAGAAAAGAGCTCAACGTACAAGTAAGCAATGCTTCCAGAACAGCAAACAACTAAGATGGGAAAAGTTCATCAATGTATCATAAGTTAAATTGCTAGACATACAATAAAAAGCCAGAATTTAAAAAAAAAAAAACACATACAAAGTATAGCAGACTTCTCAACAGAAACTTTAAAGGCCAGAAGAGCTTGGAATAAAGTATTGTAAGCCCTAAAAATAAACAACTTCCAACAGCAGATTAACATCTCCAGCAAAATTTTCCTTCACAATAGATGGAGAAATAAGGATATTTCATGAAAAAGAACAACTTAAAAGATTTATAAATACTAACATAGCACTCCAGATCAAGAATATCCTAGACAGAAATGATGAAACCAATAAAGCCAAAAACCAAGATGGAATGAATAACACCAAGCAAGGTCAATGGATAAACAACAATAAAAAAATGACAGAAAAACAAATGAATCACCAACAGAGAAAGAGCACAATGACAATAATTAATCAACATCTCTGAGGAACATCTCAATGCTAATGACCTTAACTCTCCAGCTAAAAGACAAACATTGGCAGACTGGATTAAAAAACAGACTCCCACAGTCTGTTGCACTTAACAAACTCATCTAACCCAAAAATATATGCAAAAATCAAAGGATGGAGAACGGCATTTTAAGCGCCAGTACCCTGAAAACAAGCAGGGGGAACAAATTCAATTGCAGACAGTGTAAACTTCAAGCTAACATTGATCAGAAGAAACAAAGAAATCACTATTTACTAGTTAGGGAAACAATTCAAGAGATAATGCTTATAAGTATTTATATACCACATACTGGAGCAGCTACCTTCATAAAACTAATACTGCCACACATAAAAGATTAAATAAATACTAATACAATCAGAGTGGAGGGGTCTTAATACTCCACTTTCACAAAGTGATCAACTAAACAAAAAATCAATGAAGAAATATCAGAGCTGAACAACACCCTTGAACATATGAATCTAAGAGGTACCTATAAAGTATACAACAGAATACACATTCTTTTCTGCAGCACATAGTGCTTTCTCCAAGACAGACGATACACTAGTTCACAAACCCTATTTAAAAGAATTGAAATCATCTTACATTTACTATGAGAGCACTGTGCAATGAAAACAGAAATCAACTACAGAAGAAATCACATAAAATTTAGAAGCACTTGGAAACTCAACATATTCACAATGGGGCCATAATTAACACAGCTCACTGCTGGGCAGTTCTGATTGGACTTTGATCATTCCTGTTAGCTTGAACCATTGGTGATACATGCATGATTTCTCATCAGGCGGCTTGTACTGCTTCTCAGGGGGGTCTTTCATTACAATAATGCAAAGAAAGGCATTGATTTAGCAGACTATATGTCATCATATTACATTTCCTTAAGGAAAATATTAAAAGGGTATTAAAAAGTTGTAATACAGCTAATTTGTGACACAGTAGTTATAAATGCATATTATATACCCTAGCAATGCAGTACTTGTAAGATTTCTGTTAAAATTTAGAGAATTAATTACTGATAAACTACTCACAAATGTAAATAAATTTCTTTTAATTTAATGAAATAAATTTGTTGCTGGGGCTGGGGATTTAGCTCAGTGGCACAGCGCCTGCCTGACAAGCGCAAGGTTGTGAGTTCGATTCCCGGTACCGGAAAAAAACAACAACAAAAAAACAAAAAACAATGAAATAAATTGGTTGCTTATTGTAATAATTTTTAAAATTTCTATGAATGGTACTAAATAATATTTATATTTGGACAGTAATTATTAAAATTCAAGCAACTAGCTAGATCAGTCCATTTATAGATTAATTAATTTTATTAGTGAAAAGGCTGATAAAAGTAATTAGATGCATTTGTACCATCAGCAGTACAAGCTGCCAATGGGACAGTCACGCAAATATGACCAGTGGTTCAAGCCACCCATTGAACAGTCACACATGTATGTATCACTGGTGGTTCAAGCCAGCAGGAATGTGTTAATAACAACTTTTGAAAGTTAATGACAATGCTTGCACAACACACTTGAACCTATCTGACGCAATAAAAATAGTCCTAAGAGGGAAGTTCACTACAACCAGTGCTCAGATTAGGAAAACAAAGCAATCGAAAATAAAAAACCTAATGAGGAACCTTAAGATACTTTAGAAACAAAAAAAAAACCACACCCAAACTGAAATCAAGGAGAAAAATCATAAAGATCAGAGTGGAAATGAGTGAAATTGAGACTAAAAAAAAAAAAAAAAAAAAAAAAAAAATCAACAAATTGAAGAGCTGGTTCTTTAAAAGAATAAACAAAATAGGTAAACCCTTAGCCAAACTTACAAAGAGAAAAAGAGAAAAGATTCGTATCAATACAAGTAGAAATGAAAAAGGCAAAATCTCAACAGATATCCTTGAAATCTAGAAGACAGTAACTACTATGAAAAGTTACATTCCACAATATTTGGAAAATCTTGAGGAAATGGACAGATTCTTAGATCCATATAATTACCAAAGCTAACTCAAGAAGACACAAAAATGCTGAACAACCCAGTAACAAGCAATGAAACTGAGACAGTAATAAAAAACCTACCAACTACAAAAAGTCCAGACCTGATGGATTTACTGCTCAATTCAACAAAAGCTTTCAGGATGTTATATCACCAATACTCCTCAAATTCATCAGTGACAGTGAAAGGGATGAAGGGCTTCCAAACTCATTTCTGATCACTCTGATCCCAAAACCAGACAAAAACCCAAATAAAACATAGAACTACAGGCCAATTTCCTTAATGAACACAGATGCAAAAATCTTTCTATAATCCCAGCACTTGGGAGGCTGAGGCAGGAGGATTACTGTGAGTTACAGGCCAGCCTGGGATACAAAGAATTCAAGGCCAGCCTGAACTGCATAGTGAAACCCTGTCTCAAAAGGACAAAAAAAAAAAATCCTTAACAATACATTGATGAATAGAAAGAATGCAACACACCATCAAAAAGGTCATACATCATAACAAAGTAAGTTTCATCCCAGAGGTGCAACATATGCAAATCAGTAAATATTAATACGGGATAAACAGATGCAAGGACAAAAATCACAGGATCATATCAAGAGATGCAGAAAAGGCTTTTGTGCAAACACAAAACTCCTTCATAAGAATCTTGAAGAAAATAGGTATAGCAGGACCATACCTGAATTTAATAAAAGATATGTATGACAAATCAACATCCACTATCATATTAAATGAGGAAAATCTGAAAGCCTTCCCTCTACTATCAGGAACAAGATAAGGATGTCTACTATCACCACTTCTATTCAACATAATACTTGAAACATTAGGCAGAGCTGCCAGGCAAGAGAAAGAAACAGGATACATATAGAAAAGGAATTAACCTAACGAAGGAAGTGAAAGCCTCTACACAGAAAACTACAGTATTTTGAGAAAGGAGATTAAAGAGGACATCGGAATGATATCCCGTGCTCCTAGGAAGGCAGAATCAATATATTGTCAAAATGGCCACACTCCTACAACTGTTATACAGATTTAATGCAATCCCAATCAAAATAGCATTCTTCACAGAGGCAGAGAAAATAATCCTAAAATTCATATGGAAAAAGAGACCCAGAATAGCAAAAGCAAACTTGGGCAACAAAAGTAAAGCAGGAGATATTACAATACCTTACTTCAAGCTATACTGCAAAGAAAGAGTGATAAAAATGGCATGGCACTGGCACACAAACAGAGACATGGATCAATGGAACAGAATGGTGGATACAGGAACATCCTCATGCACATTTGGCTATTTGATCTTTGGCAAAGGGGCCTAAAATATATGTTGGGGAAAGAAAGTCTATTACCAAATGGTATTGAGAAAACTGGCTATCTGTTTGCAGAAGACTGAAGCTGGACCCATACCTCTTACTATGTACTAAACTAAACTAAATAGATCAAAGAGTCTAAACAAAACAGAAACATTGAACCTACTGAAGATAAAACAGGTAAAACACTTGAAATCTTAGGTGCAGACAAAGACTGCAGTAGAACATATAATAATTATTGTACAACTGTACAATAAATAACAGTGAGGGCCAGGGATATAGCTCAGTGCCACAGCACCTGCCTGGCAAGTACAAGGTCCTGAGTTCAATCCCCAATCCCCAATACCAAAAGACAGACAGAAAGAAAGAAATAACAGCAAGAATCAACAAGTGTGACTGCATCAAACTACAAAGCTTCTGTACAGCAAAGGCATCAATTAGCAGAGTGAGGAGACAATCTACAGAACTGGAAAAAATTTTGCCAGTTATTATTTAGACAGAAGATGAATTTCTAGAATATAGAAAAAACTCAAAAAAGTTAGAACACCTAAAACAAAAGACTTAAACAAGAAATGGGCAAGTGAAATGAACAGATGCTTCTCAGATGAAGTTCAACGGGCTGACAGTTGAAACAATGTTCAACATCTTTGGCCGTTAAAGAAATGCAAATTAATACAAGATTTCACCTACCAGAAAGAAGGTCCATCATCAAGAAGTCAAAGAATAACAAATGCTGGTAAGGCTGTGGGGAGAAAGGAACCCTTCTACACGGCTGATGGGAATGTAATCTAGTACAACCAATATGGAAATCAGTATGGAGATTTCTCAAAGATCAAAAGGTAGAAATTTCATATGACCCACAAATCCTCCCTCTGGGTATTTTCCCCCAAAAGCTAAAGATATCATATTACAGTGATACATGAATAACAATGTTTATAGCTGCACAATTTGTAACAGGTAAATCATAGAAGCAGCCAGTATACCCATCAACAGATTAATGGATAAAGAAAATGTGGAATCTATACATAAGAGGATACTACTTGGGTATAAAGAAGGATAAATTCAAGACATTTGTAGGGAAATGGGTGCATCTGGAAAATATAACACTGAGTGAAATAAACCAATAACATAAGCTTAAATATTGTATGGCAGTGACTGTGAACCTTTTAGAGCTTTCAATGATACAAATGGCCTGCTGCAGCACACGTGCTATAGGTACACATCCACTGGTATCTTTCATTTCAATAAAGCAAAGTACAAGCAAAAAGAATAATAAAGATTGGATAGAAGGAAACAAGAAGATAGATCTCCTGCATATGGGAAGGGGTCCAAAAGACCACAGGTGAGGGGAAAAGGGAGGGGGAAGGGGAAGTAAGTAGAATTAAGATATACCATATACAGGAACCTAATGACCTCAATGAATGTGAACATTATATAAACATGTGCTAAGAATAATAATAACAACAAGAATGAAAATGAGGAGCTGGGTGTGGTGGCACAGGCCTGTAATCCCAGCACTGGGGAGGCTGAGACAGGAGGAATGCGGTGAGTTCAAAGCCAGCCTGGGCTACATAGTGAGGTTCAAGTCCAGCCTGAACTACACGGCAAGACCTTGTCTCAAAAAGGTGCGGGGAGGGGCTGGGAACTGCTCACACCAAGTGCCATGCAGTCAAATGGAAACTTTAAGGAAACAAGAAAATCCCCAAACAGACCAGTTTTTCCTAAATCAGTGTTAAGCAATCTGCATGATGATGATGGTGATGATGATGTTATCTAGAGATGCTGAAGTAACTCTACAAAAATGAAAGTAAGAAAAGAAGATTTAGAGGTGGAGGGAGAGAGGTAGGTGGGAGTTTCATGAACAGCACAGCAGGAAAAAGAGATAGGTAACATAGAAACTGGTATTAATTTCATAATAATGTTACCTACAGAGTGCATTTAATTTGGAACTTTAAGTCTTCCTGTCTGTATTCATGCAATAGATTCCTTACTGGCTTTCTGCTCCAGCCCTCCCCATTTCTGTCTATACTTAACAGAGTCAGCACTGACTCTGCACTACAGGTTGGATCATGTCACTTCCCTGTCTCCTGTGCCTCCAGAGTAAAAATTTAGAGACATGGCATACAAAGCTTTTCTAGCTTTATCCCTCAGAACTTTCCTCAGATAGTCTTTGCACCAGAAATACTAAATTTCTGAGAGTTCCTCAAATATACTTCAGTATTTCACATCTCTGTGACTTCATATGCTATTTTCTTTATTAGGAATACTCCCAATGCTCTCTTCTTTGATTTCTCCTTTAATTTATAACTAAAAGGAGGAAGAAGCCTGCTGTATCAGTATTTGTGGGTCTTACCCAGACCTTCTTAACCTACAATTTCACATTTAAGCTCTTCATATCTTCTTAACATCTATTATGAAAATGTTTTCTAGAGCAACATTTGACACAGTAGATACTCAATTCTGAGGAATGAACATATTGAATAACCTGAATTACTCTAGTAGGAAATCTGTTATTTCTGTGCCACAGTCTGTAATTTTGGGAGAATTCTCCAAGTCCTGTTAAGTATTTCCTAAAGTACAGAATGAATGGACCCTCAAGGGAAAATAGAACTATTCTATTAATATTGCACTGATATTATAAGATATATTATATATATACATACATATATATAGTATAATATTCAGGGAATTGCTACAAATTTAGTTATCTCATAAACACAAAAGCATCAGTAGTGGGACAGAACTGACAACAGCACAATATAACACTAAGCCTGGAAGTTCCTCTGGTTTCACCTACCCTGGCTACAAAGAAATAAATGTCAGAGTATCTGAGTGTAAATACTGTCTACGGCCATACCACGTACCTGATCTCATCTGAGTGTATTTTTTGTTTGTTTGTTTGTTTGTACTGGGAAATGAACTCAGGACCTTATGCTTGCCAGGCAAGTGCTTGTGCCACTGAGCTATATCCTCTCGTTTGAGTGTAAATACTGAAATCTTGGAAGCTAAGTTCAGGGTCACCTGAGTAATCCATGGAGAAATCTGGGCCAGCAACTGGACATCACCGTAACAGACTAGAAAGATCCATATATACAAGTATCCAGTAGATATATGGGTACCTTTACTCTGCTGTGATGATGTGCAAACTGGTATTGATCTAGTACCAATTATTCAGCTCAAAACAAATGAACCATCCCTGATTCCTCCATATCTTTCATCCCCAACAGCCAACCCATCACAATGCCAAAGGTTCATCTACAAAATAAATTTTAGATCTGTAAGCTTTAAAAATGTAAATTGATCCTGTCACTACCCTAGTGAAAATTCTCTAATGACTTCCCATTGTATTTAGAATAAAATTCACACTCCTTCCAGACCTTCTTAACCTAGTGTCTTCCCTGCTTTTCTGAGCTAATTTCCTAAATGCTCTTATTTACTTGTCTCACTGCTCTTGGTTCTGTTTTTTTAACAGGCAAAACTGAATCCTGCCTGACGTTCCTTCTATTTACACTATTTTCTGCCTGGAATGCTCTTACCCTAGACAGTCACTTGGCTAAATTCTCATCACTATGGATTTAACAATGAAGGAAGCCTAGAAGAAGCATTATTGGACTTCCTCATCTAAAATTTCCCCATCACTCCATCAAAATTCTCAAGCAGCAACTTTCTATCCACTAACTTTTATATTTTTTTAACTTTTATATTTCTTAACATTGATTTAATAGACATTACTTAAAAATATCATTTCTTTATTATTATGTATTCACTTTCCCTCACTACCATAATATGTAAACTGTACAAGATAGGGATCTTACATGTCTTGACCCCTGGTATATATCTAGAAATTAAGAGTGTTTTCTAGCAAATAATGGATATTTGATGATAAGTCTGCTAAATGATTTAGCTGACTTAACTAACAGCAAGATTGATTTGAATGTCTCAGTTATCCCTTTTAATGCCTGTTATATATTCTAGTCTGATAGAAACCTCATTAAATGACACCAAAGGGATAAAAACAGGAAATAAATTAGTAATAGTGAAAGCAATGGGAAGAGGGTCAATAGCAGATGAAAGAATTAAAACAATCTGTAGAAGAAAACAGTATGAAAATATACAGTATGCTGATCAACAAAACGAACAGAGGAAACTGTGGTCTGGGATAGATGTAGATGGGAGCTAACATAAAGATGAGAGCAGTTCTTACCCTGAGAACCCTACAGGTTCAGGACACACAAGCAGAATGTGAGGACGGTAGGAATGAAAAGCCAGAAACACGGGGTTTGCTGAAATTCTCTTTTGAATGGCTGTAATAGTTGTCCTTCCTCAGGTCTTTATCTTCTTACCCAGGACAAACATCTTATTTTCCCTAGCTACAATAATCTAGCAGAGAAACCTACAGGGATCTTCTGTCTATTTAAAACAAAAACCAAAAACAAAACAAAAAACCCTACTTGGGGGAGATCTAGAACTGCTATCAGGGTTGGTGCCCAGAATAAATTTTGTGTGTATGTGTGTGTGTGGGGGGGTGCTGGTGATAGAATCCAGGGCATGTTAAGGATGTGTTCTACAATTGAGCTACACTCCTAAGCCCTCTTCTTCATTCTCAAATTTGGGGGAAGCTACTCTAACCAAATATCTGGATCCACATCCTCACTCTAAAGAGATGTCTGTCCTTTGATGAGTTCTTCCTATATACCAACAATGATCAAAATATACAATGTTTAATTTTAAAATGTTATTACAGTAAAAAGACATATTTCCATTAACCGCCCTCAAAAGACTACCCCTTGCTTTTAACATACTTATTCTATCGTGATTTCCATTTTCTGAAGCAGTTCTGGAAGGCCTCTTTTGTAAGTGTCTTTTTTTTTTGTTTTGTTTTTTTCTCCGGTACCAGGAACCGAACTCACGACCTTGCGCTTGCTAGGCAGGCGCTTTTGCTGCTGAGCTAAATCCCCAGCCCCTATAAGTGTCTTTATAAGGTGTGATGAAAAGTATGCTGAATGCTGCTACCAAGTACCAGTCAATAAAAAAGGTTTGTAAAAAATATAGTGTGTCCTCATCTACCTTATTGATCAGCTCTGGTTCTGTGTGACTTCTTGCTCTTCTCCAAAGTCAAAATGACCATGAAAGGTTAATATTTTGACTCAGCTCAGGACATTGAGGCAGCTGCAGCAGGCAACTAGAGACATTCATGGAAGATTTTCAAAACTGCTTCAGAAAGTGGCAAGACAAGTATATTTGAAGTGAGAGAGAGTATTCTGAGGGGAATTAATGATAATATGTCTTTTACTGAAATACATTTCTAAAAATTTAAATATTTACTATCCTGTTTATCATACCTGGTATATAAACCCCCTTCATTCAGAAGAGGCCTAATGGGGGAATAAATCTACAAACACCAAAGGAGTCTCAATTCAGCTACACACTGCAATTAACCTGGTTCTGCTAAAGTATAAATAGATGATTAAGGAACATCATATCTATGGAAAAACTCCAAAGTAAAAGAGAAAGAAAATAAACCTGGTAACTGTGACTAAAGGAGATAAGTAATTCAGGAAATAGAAGATTTTAGAAAAGTTTATGCTGCCTCATAGCTCCTGGAGGGAGGGCCCCCAGCACACGGGGAGCCTCTGGCGGGGAGCGCCGGTCTTCCGGCTGGCTAGTTTCCTGCCTCGTAGCTCCCGGAGGGAGGGCCCCCAGCGCACGGGGAGCCATGCAGCGGCGAGCGCTGTTGCGCGCCGGCCGCCGCCGCTCAATTGAGATCTATCATGACACAGAGAAACAGTGACACAATTGGCCCACCATGCACCGACTGCAGTTGACCACCCACAGATGTGTGTGAATCATTCAAACTTTGAACAACCCCTGGGAATACATGCCATACAACGGGCCACTCTTGCTCCTGCCATTGAGAACCAGAAAGGTCCAGAGCCAGAGGAGGAGCAGCTGCTGAACAAGGACTCAGAGAACATGAGAATGCAGACTAAGCCCACAGAGTCAGAGGTCCAGTGGACTGGGGTCACGAGAGCCGCTCCGAAGCTGTAAACCAGGAGGACCTTGCACAATACCTGCAGAGTCTCACTGGAAGCCATTCTTCTGACAGTACAGGCTGTGGTGGAGCTCCGGAGAAGTCTGCAGCAGGATTCCTGCTGCCTGTGCTGACAGTTGGGGAGAGGACACTAACTGGTTGTGGGGTCCCAATGCGATGGGAGGTTGGAGAGAAAATGCTACAAAAAATGGCTTTCACCCCAGGTGGCTCACTTGATTTTTGACAACCCTTAGGCTGTAACTACTTGTTAGATCCTTCTTGTGTATCTCTGTCTTCCTGAGAAACCACTTTGAAGATACCACCATGTATTACAGCAGTCATTGATATTTTCCTACTAATCTATCCATAACTCTCTAATGTTTGTATTATTCCTATCCTATTTCATAAATGGATCCATGTTTATTATTATGTGTTTCCTACAACAACCATTGAGAATTATTGAATGATTATTCAGTAGGTCACTCAAGTATAGTTCTATTTATATTCTTTAGAAGCCACTTTGAAGATACCTAAGTATAGTACAACAACTATTGATAATCTCCTACCTCTTTTGTCTGTAACTCACTATCATTTGTCTATTTGTTTTCCTGAGAAACTATCTTATAGATAACAATATGTAAAACAATAACCATTGATAATTTCCTACCACTTTGTCTGTAATTTGGTAAGCCCCTCCTATTATTATGTTATCCTTCTTTTACTCTTTTTTTTTGGTTTTTCTCCGGTACCGGGAACCGAACTCACGACCTTGCGCTTGCCAGGCAGGCGCTTTTGCCGCTGAGCTAAATCCCCAGCCCCCTTTCTTTTACTCTTTAAAATAAAAAAAAAGTTTAAATAATTTTCTTAGAAATTCAAGAAGATACGACAGCTATAAAATAGATACAGAGGAAATGAGAAATAACATTCATATGTTAAGAGTTACAATGAACTTTACAAAAATAAAAAAATCATAAAAAAGTTAAATAAATCTTTTCAACTAAAGAAAAGGAGATAAAGTATAATTAAACGGAAGAGAAATTAAAATATAACAACTACAAGTTTTAAAAGGTGAGCATAGTGAAAATGAAAGAAATGGCCTGTGTGTGTGTGTGTGTGTGTGTGTGTGTACGCGCGCGCACACGCGCGCGCATGCATGCACATGTGCACATAAACTTTTTTGAGCTTAAAGAAAGGAGGGAAAAAAAAAGTCATGGACATATGCCAAAACCAGGAGTCTTCAGATTCAAAGAAATACTTCTGGTCAAGATGATTTAGTAAACTCATGCTCTGAGGTACAAAATACATAGCAATGACTGATAAAGAGATGTAGAAAGCCATGGCTGGGCTTAAATACAACTTAAAAGATACTGTGTAACTCAGAAATGGAACAGAGTACAAACTGATATGAAAGACAGAAACCACTGCCTATTGGAGTCTGGACCTGAGAGAAGGATGAGATAGCTAGGAATCTGACTTCTACTTGGTAATAAGGCTGAGTGCTTTACAGAGATAGAGGCTCACTGGTTAAAACCAGGTGCTACAATTTTCTACTCTTCTTTCCCAACTGTTAGTTACTTTGTAGAACGAGGGTCTTAAGGATCAAGAAAACAGTCTCAAGAAAAGAAACAGAGCCAAGACACCCAATGGCTCTGGAATGGATCTCTGTGACAGCTTTAATATCATCCTTGGTCAGGAACCACTATTGTACTGGAAGTGTTCATAGTACCACTGCTTTTAAGTGCCCCTAGCTAAATCATGTCTCCATCACCAGTGAATAAATAAGTAGTAGATAACTGCTAGATAAATAAATAAAGATGGTCCTGGCCTTGACAATCTGCTGACTATGATGGAGTGAAAGTATACCCACATAACCATTGCTTTTCACTTCCAGTAGAGTATCTAAGAAATTACATGAGATATTCAATATTTTATTATAAAATAGGCTTTATGTTAAATGATTTTTGCCCAACTAGAGGCTAATAAAGTATACCTTTAGAGAAGGCTACACTAAGCTTTGGTGTTTAATAGGTTAGATATATTAAATACATTTACTACTTAAAATGTTCTCAACTTCCAGTGGGATTTTTACGAGTTGTAACCCTATTCTAAGTCCAGCAGCATCTGTAGTTATTCTTCTATAGGTGTGGAATGCTTGAACAAAAAATTTAACAAATGTAGCATTGAAATTAAAAACAAAATCTAAGTAAGTGATACCATTCTGGACACAGCTGAAGACAGAATCAGGGAACTAGAAGATAGTATGAAGAATTTACTCAGAACACAGAACAGACAGATAAAGAGACACCAAACAGAAAAGAGACATTAAGAAAAACTAAAAGACTCTTAAAATACATCTGTTAGGAGCCACAGATGAAAAGAATTTTATGAGAATAGGGGAAAATAGTATTTTGAGGAAGATACTCGTTGCTAATTTTCCAAAATAGAGTAAGTTAAGTCCTTACGGCAATGATGTATAGTCAGTACAAATGAATAAAAGGAAAATCAACAGTCCAGAAGAAAGGAACTAAATAAAGGAGGGAAGAGAAGCAGAAGGAAAATCAGGAGGACTGATAACCGTATTTTACATAGTGACTACTCAGAAAGTCTAAGAGAATTTGACAGAACATGAATTTGAGATTTTTTAAAAATTATTTTATTTCTTTTTTTGCAGTGACTGGGACTGAATCTAGGACCTCATAAATGCAAGGCAAGTACTCTATGACTAATTACTTTATAGAATTAGGGCATGGAGAATCAAGAAGATAGTCTCAAGATCAAAAACAGAACCAAGGCACTGAACGCCTCTGGAATGGAATGGTTTAATACACCCTAAGCCTGACACTAGAATTTTAGTGCATGATTTAAAAGTTACACTGGTAACAAAATAGAGTACTAAATCAATATAAATAATACTATGAAAATTGGAAGAAAGAATGAGGGGAATGGATTAAGCTAAATCTTAAGCTTCTACAGAAATCAGCCAACAAGAAAAGGTATTATCAGTCTTAAATTCAGAATGATGAATTAACCTCAGAGAGAATAATTCACTCTAGGAAGTAAAACTGGGACAGAAAAAGTTGGAATATTGCTGCTTTTCACCACAGGATTTTGTGTATTGAATTTTCATCACTCTTATGTTTCTTATATATTTCATAAGAGGAAATAATAGAAAAGGTTGCTCATGTAAAAAGTGAGGTTGCTCTTCTTAGTCTTATAACAGCTGATACTGGCTCTTAGTCATAAAGAATACAGAGTAACACTTTTGGGGTTGAATCTTGCAGCTGGCTCTAAGGTTTAAGTATCCCCACCTCAGCTTTTATAATTTTCTTCCCTAGGGAATTGTTAAGCTATTCTCCAGAATCTCTTTTAAGGGGAAATCAAGAACACCAGACAACTGAGGTCAAAAGTCTAGGGAACTTTTAGCTTAAATCATCTTTAACTCCTCCTGCCTTCAAACCCTATATATTCTGTTGTCATTAAATCTTCTTTTCCTGCTACCTCTACAATATTTCTTCATCCTTTACCTCTGACATAACCCTAATTCATTATTTCCTCCTTGAATTACTTTAACATTCACTGATATTGGTATCTTAATTATTCACATTTTCCCCTTTTCTAACTAGGAAGACCTAGAAAAGTAGCATTAGGTGGCAAAAAGAAATCAAGGTTATAGATCTGTTCTTTCCCATTTATTATTATAATTGGAAAAATGACTCACCATATTATAGCTTTTATAATGAAGGCAGTTTTCTTACAGGCTGCTGTGTGGCTTTTATAAATTTACATACTATATACTTTAAAAGTCTAAAACAAAAAATTGTATTTATTACATCTTTTTGTATTACGGACAGAATTTCAGTTACTATTCTTTTTTTTTTGAAGTATTAGATAAAAAAAAAACAGGAAAAGGAATGACAATCTTTTCTAAAATTAAAAAAAAACTCTAAAATCTATTTTTTGGGGGAGAGGGGCAGTACTGGGATCAAATCCACTTAAACACATCTGCAGCCCTTTTTATTTTTTATTTTGAGATGAGGTCTTGCTACATTGGCCTTGAACTTGAGATCCTCCTCCCAAATAGCTGGGACTGCAAGTGTGTGCCACTGTGCCCAGTCAAAACCAACATTTGCCTAGCTGTCTTTCTTTCTGATTGTCTGTGTCTGTCTGTCTCTCCACCCACCCATCCACCCATCCATCCATCCAGACCCAACACCTCACAAATGCTCTACTACTGAGCTATATCTCAAGATATAGCTTTTAAACTAACTTTTAAACAGACATTTGTTCATTTAGCAAATGAGCTCTACAG
Source organism: Chinchilla lanigera (assembly GCF_000276665.1). NCBI lineage: Eukaryota > Metazoa > Chordata > Mammalia > Rodentia > Chinchillidae > Chinchilla > Chinchilla lanigera. The sequence goes on along the minus strand of NW_004955454.1, from coordinate 3,905,823 downwards.
AGTTCCATGAATGAAAGAGGCAAAGACCTTGTCTCCTTGGGAGTGCTGACTGTTCTATTCACAGTGTCAATACAGCCTAGGACATAGGCTACAAATGACTCAGAGTGCTCTTAGTTCAATAGAAAACATGTATACAGACAGCTTTAATTCATGGTTTAAAAAAAAAAAAAGAGATCAAAGCATATTCGAGAAAGGAGGGGCATCTTACTTTAGTATCATTCTTCATGGAAGAAGCAGAATCAGAACTGTGGAAGGGCAAGGGAAAAGAGACAGGAGCTTGTGAAGGGTTAAGGAATGAAAGGGAGAGAGAAAAAGTGAGAAAGGAAAGAGGATAAACGTGAAGTACTGAGGGCTGAGGTATGGGGATCAGTAGGGAGGGGTAAGATTATGAAGAACCTTGAATGCCATCCTATGGGATCTGAATATTATATAAGTAATGAAAGCAATAAGTAGCCTTCAGAATAATTTAATGGGAAATAATGTGACCATATATGTATTTTAAAAGTTTTAAGCTGGAGGAAACAGAAGAAAAAAACTGGTTAAACAAAAGTGCTAATAGATTAAAATAATTCTGATGGGGATATAAAATAATATAAAGTGAAGATGTATTTCAGAGGTGGAATCAATAGAGTATGAGACTGAGAAAGCTACAGAAGAAAAAAAAAAGAAAGTAGTTAGGAAGGACCTATTAGTTTCTGGCCTGGGTAACTGAATGAATGGACTGTACTTATTGATGCTGAAAATACTGAGGAGCATGTTTGTAAAAGGAAATGATAAGCCTAATTTTAAATAAACTGAAACTGAAATGTTCAAGAGTTCATGTACAGCTGACAGCTGATAATATGCCCAAAGCCTAGAAGACAGATGTGGGCTGGAGTAAATTATGTGTGTTTGTTTTTATTTGGAAGCCAGTAACACTTACAGTTAATAGTTAATGTTAGTAGACATCAGAATAAGATTAGTTGTGGAGAAAGTATAAGAGAGATGGAAGAGCTATAAATGAACTCATGAGTTCATCAACCTTAATGGACAGAAAAAAGCCATTTTCAGGAATGGCTGAAGAGATAGGAAGAAAACCAAGAAAATTAAAAGTAGCAAAGAGAACTACCACTTTCAAGCTGAGGTAGGACAGAAGAAATAAAGACAGAAAGAAGACAAGAAAAACTGAAATTTTAAAATTATATGTTCAAGAAAAGTACAGCTCAGGACACATTCAAAGATATCCAGGAAACTCACTCCAAAAATTTTCTAAGGGTCTTAAAAGTATGTCTATAAACTGGGCCAGTGCCTTTCCACTCACAGATTTCCTTCCTCAAGGAAAAGCCCTCATTCTCTAAACTCTAAAGACACACAGATGGTTTACATTCTGACATAGCCCACCAAATGTATAACCTGACAGACACTAGAAATGCACATCCTAGATCATGCATCCAAGACCATAATAAAAAACTCCAGGGGCTGGGGATTTAGCTCAGCGGCAAAGCGCCTGCCTGGCAAGCGCAAGGTCGTGAGTTCGGTTCCCGGTACCGGAGAAAAACCAAAAAAAAAAAAAAAAAACCTCCAGCCCCAGACTACAATGAGCCTCTCTCGTGAGGAAGGGCCTGCACTCTCTTTTCTTTGCATGTATACTTCCTTAATTCTGCTTAACAAACCTTTCTATGTCTCTCACTGATACATCTTGCAATTCTTTTCTGTGATGTGAGCCAGTGAGCCGACAACCCGTGAGAGTGAGCTGCAGTCCCCACCTCCTCTTTGGGATACTCTGCACACTCCCTCTGGTGATGAAACAGTTTGATAACTTTTGATGCAAGAATTTATTTGGGGGCTGGATATCATTTAATGCTATTTAATCACGGGGGTAAGAGGCTTTATATAATACTCTATAATCTAAAATACTTGTGGATGTATATATTATGCTAAAAGCAGTTAATAAGAACTTTATTGTTAGAACATGAAAATATGAGACACGACTCCAGAGGGATGGGTCCATAAGACATACAGAAATCACCCTTGTGATCTTAACAGAAATATCTTACATTTTTCTTCTTCAGACTAACTGGGATCTCAAGTCATAATAAGGTTGAGTTAATATAGTTAATTAATAAACTTAGAACATAAGACTTAGAACCTAAACCAAGCAATTAAGATAGAGGATGAGGGCTGGGGATATAGCTCAGTGGCAGTGTCTGCCTGGTTAAGACAGAGGATGAAGGGGTTGGGGGTGTACATCAGTGGTAGAGCATATGCTTACTATATGGGTTCAACCTTAGAACAATAAAAAAAAAGAGACATGAAATAATTTTAAAATTGTATGGATTTTCGATATTAGATATAAAAAGAATTAAAAGAAACAACTGGGGGCTGGGGATTTAGCTCAGTGGCACAGCGCCTGCCTGGCAAGTGCAAGGTCGTGAGTTCGATTCCCAGTTCGATTCGGAAAAAAAAAAAAAAAAGAAACAATTTGGCAACACATTAAGATATAGCTTTGCCACCAGCTGGAATATCTTAGTTATGTTGTAGGTTAAACAGGAGAGAACAACACACAGTAAAGGTTTCTATAAAATTGAGAATAGGGTAATGTGACAGAATCACATCTTTATTTTGGAGAAAGACATGTAGACACAGGAAGCTATATTTTCTGTTAACAATCTATAACTTTTCCAAAAGGGAGAGAGAATGAATTTCAATGATTGGCACTATCTATAAACAGGAAAACTAAAAATATGGAGTTTTCAACCTAAAAATCTTGTCCTTAAAAGCAATGGCTACCAAAACTCAGGAGTCTTTCTTTTCCATGTCTAAAAACATCACCTTTCCAATGCAAAGAGTTAGGGCACCTAGTCTTTAAGTTCTTGCCCATAATCTTTCTTTCTTTGATGAAAAATGACAAAGTATAATTTGGAAATGATACCATCAGGCAGGATCCAAATTTAGTTTTCTTTCTCTGTGACACAGATGAACTGCTGCTCTACTTCAAAGTCTTAACTTTCATTATGAAAGTCTTCAGCAGTTAAGGATTTAGGATTACCCCAAATCTGAGGAAGGTTTACTACTTGATAAACAGGCAATTTAAGTGGAATAACGGGAACTAATGCAGTTAGTTATCTAATCTAAATTGAGAGGTCAATGACTGTTAAGCCAAACTCTGGTTTATCCTTGTTCAATTACTAAATTTTGAGTAAAATGTCTTGATTCTAACATCCAGTACTACGAATCTATTGCAGTATTAAGGATTTTTCTGTTACTTTCAAAAAATATGAATTCAGAGATAAAACTTGTAAAAGATTCCAGTATTCTTTAGCAAAAAGAAATTAAAAATGTATTTCTAGGACTACTATTAACACTAATGTTGGCACATTTTCTCCAATGGGATCATTAATTACTGATCATTAATATTAATCATTAATATCATTATCATTAATATCATTAATGATTAATATTAATATCAATGTAGAAGATTGGTTTCCTGCCATAAGCAGGTCCCTGAAACTAGCAGGCTTTATTTGACTTCAAGATGAGCTTGCATATCTGAAATCAGAAACACATGCCAAATGACAATGATTGTATACAGTGTTAACAATTTTTTTTTTTTAGCTTTTTATTATTTTTTTGTTGTTGTTGTTTTTTTCCAGTATCGGGAGCCGAACTCACGACCTTGCATTTGCCAGGCAGGCGCTGTGCCACTGAGCTAAATCCCCAGCCCCCAGTGTTAACAATTAATGACCAAATAAAGAAATGAGACACAACCAATCCAGCAAGCAGTTTTGGGGAAATGAAAGAATAAATTGGTGCGTATTTTGTATTATGGAAGAGATAAAAGATAAACTGTATTCATGAAGGAAGAAATAGTGAATTAAAATTATAATCCTTAGATTTATCTAAAATGTCCACATACGTATTTTTTTAATCAAAAGAGGAAAGTGATTGGTACACAATTTTAAAAAGTTTAAAAATATATAATATTCTCTTTACTGAACTGTGTCCTCCAACTTCTGCCCTTTTAATTTTAAATTTGCAGATCTTACTAAATATTCCCGTGTTTACCAATAAAACCAGAGACATCAGCTTGTAAAGTTTTCTTCTGTCGCTCACAAAAATGCCAGTGAAGTACAAAGCCAACACAATGGTTGCATGTCCAAGTTAGTAATTTTGAATAAACCTCTGAACACATAAACTCTTAGCGCTGTTTGACTCTCTAATCTAGTTAAAAACAATACACTTGCTGGGTGTGGTGGCTTACATCTGTAAGTAAAGCTACTGGGGAGGCTGAGGCAGGAGGACTGTGAGCTCAAGGCCAGCCTGGGCAACTCAGTGAGACTATGTCCAAAAAAATCCCAAAACACAAAAAGCAAAAAACTGGGTATGTACTTTACTGGTAGGAGTGCACAAGGCTCAAGGTTCAATGCCCAGTATGTATGTGGATGACACAAAACTAAAAACCAAACAAAACCCAAGCAACAATAAACAATATTCTAGAGGTGCCTTAACATTTATCAAGAAGCTAAACAAGAAAAGCTCAACAATTTGGCAATAGCTATTAATACAAATCCCAGAATAACAACACACTATTATTCTTAATGCCTATTAAAATGTGTTTTTCCCCTTTTATTACTTGGTAAACCACTGAAATTGCTGGGCTACTACTTCAGGTTAGATTCAAAGGGAAACCTTAATAGAGATAATAATAAGATTTCTTAAAGTGTTCCAAAGTTCATATTCTGCCTAAAGCTAAAAAACAGAAGCCAAAAAGCCCCTATGAATACTAAAAGTAGGGTTTTTACTAATGGAACACTGACCAATAGATAACATCATGCATTATGTTTAAATCTTTTCAAACATATAGTTCATGATGTTTGAAGTTTTTTTTCAAAGCCCACTGATATTCTATGTTTAGCACACTTCTAGTAATTAATCTAAAAACATGTTGCACATTCATATTAAACTGCCTCGTATGTAGGTTACAAAGTATAGTTGGTTCTCTATATCTGTGGGGTCTACATTTGCAGATTGAACCAAATGAAGACTGAAAATAATTTTTAAAATGTGTTTGTACTAAGCCTGTACAGATCTCTATTCTTTGTCAGTATTCCCTAAACAATACGGTATAATAATTATTTACACAGCATTTCAACTGTATTTGGTATTGTTATTTAGAAATGACAAAGTATACAGGAAACTTCAAAGGTTATATATAAATACTATGCCATTTTGTATATGGACTTGAACAGTTGCAGTTTTGGCATCTCAGGAATCACTTCCCCTGGATAACTGTATGTGTGTATGTGTTCAAATGGCTGCTATGAATGGAGTGTATGAAGTGGGTGAGGAGGGGTGGATTAACAAATATCTGACTAAGATGATACCTGAAAACACATACACACACATGCACACACAAGCACCTGGCAGTGTAAAGCTGGAAGATTTACTTTAAATACTAGCATCATTTCCAATTAAGTTTAAGATTGTTAGAAATATTCTAGAAATCAAATAAATGTCAGTAGCTAATAATTCTGGAATGTCTAACTTGTCATACTATATGATAGATAATTATTTCAACAGTAACAAGACCTGTTTATAGTGAAGCTCTGCTTGCAAAGCTTGTTCCCTGTCTACATCATCTGAGTAAGGCTGACCTCTAACTGGTAATGTATAAGGTGTGATTAAAAACATACTGTGAAGTTGAAACTAAAAAAAATTAATAAAATACACATTGCCATTACTCTCTCTCAAAACATTCCTCCTTGCTGTAAACAAACTTATTCCACTGTTTTTGCCACTCTCTGAAGCAGTTCTGAAAGTCCTTGTTCATGAGTGTCTTTATTTGCACTGCTGAAATTGCTTCAATGGCCTGAATCAAATAAAAATGTTTACACTTTATGGTCATTTTTTATTTTGGGGAAGACCCAGGAGGTGTATGGTGCCAGATCTGGAGTGAATAAAGTAGACAAAGATACTCACATAATATTTTTACAAGTCTGCCTTTCCGCTGGATGGAACTCAGCAGCAGCATTCACTGTATTTTTTATCACATTTTGTAAAGACATTCATGAAAGAGACTTCCAGAACTCTTATAAAGTATCAAGAGCAATGGGGTATGTGTATTGGAAGGGGAGGTGTGACTTATTCTGAGGGGCATTAATAGAAACAAGTCTTTTACCATAATACTTTTTCAAAAAACATTCACTGTATAATTCAATCACACTTTGTATATTCTTTAGTAGCCACATCTGACACACACTCAGCAAAGTATACTTGTTAACCTTGAATTGAATTCTACTGAAAAACAAAAATCTTGGCAGGTTCCAGAGTGAGGCATGCTTGCTGTCTGAGTTCCTTTCCCTTCCAGCCAGAAGGGTAGACTTTAGAGTTCATTAGCACCTCATCAGTTCATCTGTCAGTTGCCAATAATGAGAGAAGACTAGAACAGCTAGTAATTCTTGGCCTGTATGTCTTCACCAAATCAAAAGGAAATCCAACACAGATGGATACTTTTTCAACCCACTATATCTACTTGCCCATTTTAACTTATTGGATTACCTCAGAACTGAGAATGACTGACACTAGATATGTCACTAACATGGCACTGTCCAAATACCCTGTTCTTAAAACTGTAAGGAGGAAAGCCAAGACATGATTTAGGGGCAGAAAAAGCACTGACTCATTTTAATGTACTTACAACAGGGTCAAGTCTGATGGAGATTCAGAGTTTGGAAAGTAAGGCAGCAGGGTTGAAGGAGTGAAGTATGTTGGGAGGTAGAAACAACCAGCCACACAAGTTTCAAGATAAATAGTTTCAAGTTACACATTTAAAATAAGGAATAGAAAAGACAGAAACAAAAAGTAATTATTCCTTCTAAGCAAAATATTTTCCCAATGCTTTTTCTATTTTGGAATGTGGATTCAACTCTTTAATTTCTCCCTAGGTAAAATGTGGTCACAGCAATTGCTCTTGCCACTAATTTGTTACATTTTCTACCTACTCACACTCAGAAAATTTAAAGAATACTGAGAAAATGGATTCTAGACATAATACACTAAAAAAACTTTAGTAAGAATACGATTTCCCTTTACAAATGCAATATTTGATTCTCAGTATTCACGGGATATTCCTTGAGGTCTTTTTTAAATGATGTGGCAGTAAGACTCATAGAAAGTGGAATTGCTTTCTTTTTTTGAGACAAGGTCTCTCTACGTAGTTCAGGTTGGCCTAGAGTAACTGTGACAGTGTTTCTCTTGCCTCAGCCTCCTGAGTACTGGGATTGCACATGTGGGCCACCATGCCTGGCCAAAGTGATCATTTCTGTACTCTGAAAAATATGATTTGTATATATCACATGTATAAAATGCTTTGAAAATTAGAATATGTAATGTAAGGAGTTGTTATTTGCAAAGTAAACTAATACCTTATACTGGCTGGAGGAAAACCTAATATTTGAAGTGAAAGAACAAATTGTTTGGTGTCTCACAGTTTTAGGGGATTCAGTCCATGACTGGCTGGCTTCAAGGCAGAAATGGTACAGGAGCATGGTACTGTGGAGGAAGGTTGTTCACCAAATGGCAGCCAGAAAGCAGAGAGTGAAGGGCAAGCCAGTGACAAGAATACAGTCTTCCATGTAATACCCCTAGTGATCCACTTCTGACCAGATCCCCATCTTCAAACATATGAGAGTTCTTGGGGACATTTTAGATCTAAGACATAGCAGGAGGTATAAATATAAGTATAAATATAAATATAAATATGGAAGAATTCAGTTAGGTGGGAAAACAAGTATAAATTTCTAAAATATAAAATGCTGGTTGAATAAAAGGAGGCTATTATCAAAGGAACCCACAGGGCATAACATTTGGTTACAACAACCCATCCCATACTTTTCTACTGTAAATCTGTACTTTAGCAGCGCACCATTCTTGTTATGTATACCTGTACTTTTACCACAATAGAATGTGGGTGTGGTTCACAGTAGCTGGGTGTGGGGACAGCAGGAGCCTATCTGTGCATTCACCTACTTGGCAGACTAATGGCAAGGTGTGTACAGGAGCTCCAAAGCAGCAACAGGTGTGCATTTAGGATTTGTTTTTGAAAAAACCTTTCTTGTGATTTTTCTGGTAAAAGTAGCTCAATTCAGTACAACGGAACATGAAAAACCAGATTTGCAAGTTTGGAGGAAGTGGAAAGTGAATCACCCGGTGACTTGTGCACACATGATGATGTTGGCCATGTGATGATGTTGGTTATATCAAGTTCCTGTGACAGAAAAATGGAGCAAGAATTGACCAGTACAGACACAGGAAATGAAGACTTCCCTGATTCAGATGATGAGGAAAACAGGAATGTTGGTACATATTTGACTAATCAAAATCATACAGAGTGGTCATGCAACCAAATGGAACAATCCAAAGTTAGAATTAGGTTCAAAAATATAGTGAGGATATTGACAGGGCTGAAACCTATTGAATGGAATGCCAGCACTGCCATTCAACGTTGGAAATTGTAACAGATGAAATGCTGCCAAGATGTTGTGAAACACACAAATGATGAAATGCAAGTAAAATGTTCTGAATACCCCAATACTCATGTTCAAAATGAGTTTATTATGACATCTCACTAGAGGACCTGAAAGAATTCACAGGTCTGCTGTTCTTAGCAGGGCTTTCTCATAGTAACTGCAGGAATGTAAAAGACTATGTAAAAAATTTATGGGTGTGTACACTTGAGGTTTGTACAATAACAATGACATCGAGGACATCTGGTTTCTTTAACAACTGTTTGAGGTTTGTTGTGATCATAACTTTTTAAAACAAAACCAGCACCATCATAGTACTCAGCTATAAAGAAAGATAAAATTGAGGCATTTACAGGTAAATGGTCACAACTACAGACCATACTCATAAGTGAAATAAACCAGACCTCCATGTGTAAGCAATGTCTCACTAGTGTAAGAACCTGAAAGAGTGAATAAAAATTAGGAGGTATGACAGACATTATGAAATGAAAGGAAAATGCTCAAAATTAAAGAGTAACTGGGGTGAGGGAAAAGTGAAAAGAAGGGGAAATTACGTGTGTATGTATATACAGCATAGCTAACACAGTTGTACTACTGACTTAGTTAATGATTAACTGTTTGATCAAACTTGCCCATCTCTATTTGTTTTCCTGAGTAACCACTTTGAAGAAATCAATATGTAATACAACAACCATTGTTAATTTCCCACCACTTTGTCTGTAACTCTGTATTGTTCTTATGCTATTTTGTAAATGGATGCCTGTTAATATGTCTTCCTTCTTTTATTTTTAAAATAAAACAAAACCAAAGGCAGAGTAGATGTTGATGAGTTATGCAGCAACTATGATGTGGCTTGAAACACAAAGCACCGGTCAATGGTTGTGTTTTACTCCATCCTAAACATATGTGGCATACATAGTTTCATAGTTTACAAAGAAAATAACAAGTGCAAAATATCATGGAGAAATGTTCTTAGGGGACTGGGATTGGCACTCATAAGAGATCATTTACAATAGAGGAAGAACAAAATGTTTCTGCCCAGGGAACTATGCAAAAAAATTGTGGAGCACTGATGATCTGACTGGTGAAGAAGCAGTGCAACATTGTTACAGGCAGCTGACTTAGATAGAAATATTATAGGCAGTCAGACAGGGCCAGGCCCTTGAAGGAACCAACATCAAAGACAAGGTAAGATACCTGTGGGCCAGACCTCAAGACAAAGGACCTCAAGACAAACACACCCTCTTACCCCAAAGGGATGGACATCAGGGATCAATAAGAGTCCCTGACCTAACCCCTTACATGAAAAGCCCCTGCTCGGTATTCATGCCCAGTTGCTACGTGACTTGCTTCCCCATTTGATCCCAATTTAATCAATTTTACCTGAACAATTCTTATTGGCTGACCATAGTTTTGTCCATTTTTCCCCTACCTTGGACCCACCTTACCTCGTGGTTTTGCTCTATAAAAGTCCCCAGAAAAGACAGAGTCAGGGGGTAACCCACTTGGGTCCCCCTTCTGTCCCTCTCTTTGACAGAAGCTTTCTTTCCCTCAATAAATATATTCTGCTCTTAACCTCCGTTGTTTCTAAAATTCGTTCTTCGATTTTAGAGAACACGAACTCGTCCCAGGTATCATTCGGGTTGGGAGTTTTTATTTTCCTGTGTCAACATCACAAAGACCTACTACAACAACAGGAAAACCAAAAAGATGCCAACTGTGCCCCCAAAAGGACAGGGAAACAAAACATATGTGCTATCAGTGTAAAATACTTGTGCATGGAACATACAGTTGTCTCATGTGAAGACTGCCTTGTGTGTGACAACTGAAGCAAAGATTATTTCTGTGACTGATGTTTGTATTTACATTGTTCATACAGGTTTTTATTTCTGATGTTATTTTTTTTAGGTTTTGTAAGCAAGTAAGCAGCTGAGGTGAAAATGATGTTTATTCTTAAACATGCAATATATTTTAATTTAATACTTTACTGATATTTTATGTTCCTGTTAACTAAACACTGAATAATATAATAAGAACCTCCTGACAAAACATCAAGACCAGTGAGATATCAAGCATATCCTACAAAAAGATGAGGAAAGCAAACCACATGTACACTCTGTGTAAGCTATATGTGTTAGAATGTGTTGCTGTCATGTATGAGGACTGTCTTAGGTATGATAATTGAAATAAAGATTATTTTTGCTGTAGAATTGTATTGGTATTTCCACTGTAGTTCATATAGGAATTTATATTTTTTTTAGAATTTGTACACCAAAAAACAGCCAATGTTGAAAATTTTGATGCTTTTTTTATACTCAATATTAAAAATTCAGTAATTTATTTCTTTGGTATTTTTTCCTATTAAGTACTCAGTGTTTAATATAATACTCTTAAAATTAATAATTCATCAATAGAAATATTTTAAAGAATAAATGTGGCTATTATACAACCACAACAATGAGTCTTTCACACAGAATTGGTCTTATGCCCCTTTAAGATGAACAGTTGAAAACAAATAGGAAGTATGAGACCCGGGCATTCTAGAACCAATAGAGGAAACAGTTTAGGAAAAAAAAAATCTAAAAGAAGAGTAATCAGTAGGGTGGCAAGTGCAATATAGTGGCTGTACAGAATGAGAATTTAAAAACATGCTAATAGGCAATTTAACTTATAAAGGGAAACAAATTTTTATATTTCATATTGGAAAAAGTAGCATCTTGGGGTATATATTTCCTGAAGGTGTAGGTAGAAAAACAGGAAAAAAAAAAGATCCTCACTGGGTGTAGTGGCACATGCCAGTAATCCCAGTACTTGGAAGGCTGACGTGGGAGAATCGCTGAGAGTTCAAGGCCAGCCTAGGCTACGAAGTGAGTTCAAGGCCAGTCCGAACCGCACAGTCAAACTCTGTCTCAAAAAGAGAAAGCGGACAAAAAAAAAAACAAAGAAGAAAGAAAAGAAAGGAGAATGGAAAGAAAAATCTCATAATCCTAACACTGTTTACGATTAAATCAAATATCAGAGACTTCGAGAGAATGAGATTTAAATTGCACTGGTTCCTTATTTGCATCAGTAGCGGCTGTGTCTGTTCAGGTATATAATGTTATTGGAACATAAAACATTTATTCAGTCTCCTATCATAATTCAGAAGGAGATAATTACTTCTAAAAGCATAAAAGAATGTCTGAAAGGTGGCAGTTTTAAGACATTGTGCACTCACAAACTATTCCAGGATATTTACCAAAAGACCAAGTGGTAGCTATACCAGAGACTGGAATACACTGAGAATCAGGGACCACATGCTGAGAGAGACAGAAACCAGATGAAACCCAGAAAGACTGGAAATTAGAAAGATAAATAACTGAAACAATGCATGCTGTAGCTGAAGGAGCAGAAGTGAAGTAGGGGTGCAGCAGTAAAAAAAATATAGTATTCTATAACTGCTGTTTCTGACTTAGAAGGGGGAAACACTTGATGCAAACAGGGGATTTGCCTACAGCCAACTTAACAGACTGCAGTGATAATTCCCATCTTGTAGCCCCAGATTTAGGCAGGACCAGATCAGCAAGCCATCATAGGAACCTCCCACCCCTGCCCTTCCCACACATACACATAACTCTGCCTCAAGAGGTGGACTTGAATAGAACTGAGGTGGGAAATTCTCTTGTCTAATTTCCTTTGTCTACATGTGGAAATTCCACAGGACAAAGTTGCCTCTTAGCAGCCCTAATAATTAGAGTAAACCGTGGAAAAAGGCAACTATGACACAATAAACCAGAATCCACTCCACCATTTGGGAAGACAGAACTCTAGGTTGGAAGAAACAATGCAAAGTGGTAAGGAAAATAGCACTAGTTTTGTGTGGCAGTAGACAACTGTGGCTACAGGGAACACTGTGCTAAAAGGGAGTTTGAGTCAGGGAGAGCTCTTGTGGGAAGCAGTAGAGGCTGGACACTGGCTGTCCTTCCCTAGATCTACCTGAGTGTGCTTACACCTAAGACAGACACAATCACTGGACAGTCATTCTCACAGGATAGTGGAGATCTCAGAAAATTGAAGAAGCCAAGAAGGTAGAATATTTGAGGAAAACTACGGTCAGTAAGCAGAATCAACCTAAGATAAAAGCCATGAGGACTGCAACCAGCAATGCCACAGGGGCAGGGCTGACCAAGCCCTTTGGAGCTCACATCTTGCCACAACTCACCCCACTGCTAGACAATGAGCGACTGGATTTAATGTTTGCTCTGCTGGGTTTTGATCTTGTTTTGATTTGACTTCTTCTGTTCAAATTTTTGTCCCTTTTGGGATGAGAATGTCCCTTTTGGGATGCTGATGACTGCATGTCATCAGCATTTAACTTTCTGTTTGAGTTTTACAGGGTCTCACAGCTAAGAGTGTGGCTTGAGTCACAGAAGACTTTTCGCTTGGACTTTTTACCAACACCTTTAACAACAGTAAGACTGACAGTGAATTTCTCAATAATAATTCTCTAACCCCTGAAGACAACAGGCACCTTTAAATTTTCAAAAAGAGTAACTTCCAACTTACAATATATATAAAAAAGAATATATACATATAAAAGTATATAAAAGAATATCTGAATACACACACACACACACACACACACACACACACACACTCCTTAAAAATGAATTAAAATGTTGTAGAAGTCCTCTTGTATAGTGTTTGTAATTGTGCTGTCATGGCTGCCTCAATGTCCTGAATCAATTCAAAATGTTTATAATGGTACCTCAGTCCATGAACTTAATTCTTTCCATGGTTTGGCCACAAACTAAGTTGGACAAGAACCAAATCAAATTCAATGGTTAGGTTCAACGTTGACTTTATGGGGAAATTTGATTTGGTTCTCGACCAATTCGGTTTGCAACCAGAATCGTGGAAAGAATTAAGTTCATGAACCAAGGTACCACTACACCTTTAACAGTTATTTTGACAGGGGGGAGGAGCCAGAAATCACCTCGTGCTAGAGCCAGTAAATAAGGTGAATAAGGAAACATCATTATTTTCTTATAAGGCAGAAAGGGCCATCAATGGTTGATCAATGAGGGGTGATTAAAAATATAGTGAATTTTAAATTTTTAAAACATTACAGTAAAAGATACATTACCATTAGTCCTTTTCAAAATACTCAATACTTCCCCTTGCTTCAAATTCATTTACCTCACCGTTCTTGACAATGTGTCTTTTACTGGCATAGCTCTGTAAAACTTAAAAATTTTCCATTTTTTTCTGAGCACCCCTTGTAGATACAAAAATTCTCAATAACACACTTGCCAACAGAATTCAGGGAATCATTAAAAAGACTACACACGATGACCAAGTATGTCTCATCCTAGGGATGCAAGTATATAGTACAACATATGTAAATCAATAAATGTAATGCACTACGTAAATAGAACCGAGGATAAAGAATCATGTGATCAGGCTGGGCATGGTACCATATGCCTGTAATCCCAGAACTTGGGAGGCTGAGGCAAGAAGACTGCTGTGAGTTTGATGCCATCCTGGGCTATGAAGTAAGTTGAAGTCCAGCCTGAACTGCAGAGCAAAACCCTGTCTGAAAAAGATGGAAAAGAAATTCATGTGATCATCTCAATAGATGCAGAAAAAGCTTCTGGAAAATTTAACACTGTTTCATGACTAAAATCCTAATGAAAATAGGTATAGAAGGGCTGGGGATATAGCTCAGCAGCATAGTACCTGCCTGGCAAGTGCAAGGTCCTCAGTTCGATTCCCAGTACCAAAAAAAAAAGTATAGAATGGCTTAAACTCAAAACGATAAAAGCCATACATAATAAGCCCACAGCCAACATCATTCTATACTGAATGGGAAAAACCTGAAAGGATTTCCTCTAAAATCAGGAACAAGGGCTGGGGATGTGTGGCTCATAGTGCTCTTGCCTTGCATGCACAAGGCCCTGGGTTCGATCTACAGCATTGTAATTTTAAATAAATAAATAAATGCATACATACATAAATACATACATACCAGGAATGACACAAAGTGTCCACTTTTACCATTTCTGCTCAGTACAGCATTTGAAACTTTAACCAGAATAACCAGGCAAGAAATAACACGGATGCAAATATGAAAGGAAAAAGTTAAATTATCTCTATTTGTGAAACTAAATATCAAATGGAAAACCTTTAAAGCAGTCATAGTGGAAAAATAACCAGCTTTTAAAGAAACAACAGTAAGACTGATAGTGAACTTCTCAATAATAATTATCTAACCCAGAAGACAATGGATACCTTTAAAGTTTAGAAAGAACAACTACCAACTTTGAGTCAAAAACCAAGAAAAAAGTTGTATAAGTCTTCTTTTGTGATCCTTTACATCAAAGATGCAAAAAAATCCACCAGTTTTTAGAGCTGCTAACTTCAGCAAAATAGGATACAAACTCAACACACACAAATCCACAGTATTCCTACACACCAGAAGCCACAAAGAAGGAATGAGAAAAACAATTCAACTCACGATAGTTTAAAAACAATTAAATAACCTAAGAATCAACCTAACCAAGCTTGCGAAAGACCTCTAATAATGAGAAATCTGTGAGGAAAGAAATTGAAGAGAATGTTAATAAATGACAAGGCATCTCTTATTTCTGGGTACACAGAATTAATATTTTTACAACTGTCATATACCAAAAGTGATAAATAAATTTAACAAAAGCAGGATGGTACTGGCACAAAATAGACATGTAAAAAATATAACACAACAGAAGACACAAATCAATCCCACGTATCCAAAGTCATTCCATTTTTGACAAAAGGGCCAAAAAATATACACTGGAGAAAATATAGCTTCCTTTTAATTTAATTTTATTGTAATAGTCTATGTTTACGGCACATGCAGTTTACAATCATCTTGGGGAATGGTTATCTGCACATATTGGAGCCTGTTTCTTTTAAAAATCCCCTTGCCTTCTCTCCCCCTCCCTCCCAAAAATAGCTTCTTAAACAAATGTTGCTGGGGAAACTCATTGTCCTAGTGCAGAAGAAATGAATCTAGATCCATATTTCTCAATGAAAATTATCAAAGACCTAGAAACTTTGAAACTGTGGAAAATCACATAGGGCAAAACTTCAGAAGTAAGAATTTCCTGAACAGAAATTCCATAGCACAAGAAATAAAACTAAGAATTGACACATGGGATTACATCAGATCAAAAAGCTCCTCCTATAGAACAAAGGAAAAAAATCAACAGAATGAAGAGACAATCTATAGAATGGGAAAAAATTTTTTGTAAGAGGACTAATATCTTGAATATACAAAGAATGAAAAAAAACCTTCAAAAACAAACATAAAAAAACTAATAAAAATGGGCATATGAGCTGAAAAGAATGTACAAATAGCTAATCAGTACATGAAAAAATGCTCATCATCTTTAGTCCTTAGGGAAATACAAATCAAAACAACTCTGAAATTCCATCTTACCCCATCAGAATGGCTATCATCAAGAAAGGAAAAAACAACAAATGCCAACCAAGACATGGGGAGTAACAAACTCTTCTACATTGCTAGTGGGAATGCAAACTATCACAACTGCTAAAGAAGCCAGTATGTAGATTCCTCAAAACAAATGAAAATGGAAATTCTATTTGAGCCAGCTATACCTCTGCTGGGTATATTCTTAAAAGAGTTAAAGGCATCACACTATGGTAATACACGCATACCCATTTTATAGCAGCACAATTCACTCTGTAGCTTAGTTCTCAGAAGAGCCTAGATGCCAATCAGCAAACAAATGGATAGCACACTTCTCAACACAAATGCTTAAATCAAGGAGAGCTTGGAGTAAAGTATTTCAAGTCCTAAAAGAAAACACCTTCCAACTGAGATTGATGTACCCCACAAAACTGTCTTTCAAAATTGATGGAGAAAAAAGATACTTCCATGATAAAGTACAATTGAGCTATATCCCTAGCTCAGGTTACATGCCTTAAAAGGATTACCACTGTTGAACATGGTATGGAAAGAAACTTTTTTCTAATAATATGCCATTAATCAATTTTTACTTATTATTTATAAGCACAAAAGGAGAAAAATATTTCACACTGTGTAGTTGAGTGCAATGAATTTCATAAACTTAAGGAAGAGAAGTAGGAAATGGTTAAGAAATAGATTCATTGTATTAACCCCTAAGTATTATTTATAAAGCCTTCTGAAGCAACTGCATGCTTTCCGGATAAGTCACCCAAAGCCAGGGGTAAAAGATTCTCTACTTCAAGTGCCAAAAGAGAACATCCATCAGGAAGACAGTATACTACAGTACGGATCCCAAGTTTCCAGCAGCAAAGCCTTTTGTTTTAAAATTATACTCAGAAGCAGTACCTTCCACTTCTATGCTGACAACTCTGTTTATCACAGATCAAATGAAAACTGCAATGTCAATCAGGGTCTACAGTATATGGGTGTAGCTGGCTATATGTGGTAGCTGTAAGACAGTGCAAAAGATATTTAAGGTTGAGGTAAGTTACATGCACGCCTATACCAATAGAAGGCCAACTGTTCAGTGTAATAAATGCTGGAGAAAACAGGATGCTGAGAAAGAACTGCAGCTTGATAATATTAGAAGTAAAAGGCAATCAAGTTCAATTGATTCTCCTTATCTATGACCATTCTGTTCTACAAAGTAGCCATGAACATTGAGTTGACAAATACTGAACCATTGGTCCTAGGGGAACTATACCACTAGGTACATGGAAGCCTTTGGCCACGTTTTGTCATCTGATCAACGCATAATATTGTTTCATGTGTGTTTCTGTTTAAAGGCATCTTCTTTTGTACACACAGACACGTATCTATACAGTTAATTCATTAAAGCTGAACTCACAGCCAAGAGAGCTCTAATTCATGCCTGCCTGAATGAAGTTTATCCAATTCAAGTATTTTCTCTGTAAGGTAAATCTCAGCCTTCTTATATGATTTTTTGTTTTTGGTCTTTTGAGATAGGGTCTCGCCATGCAGTTCAGGCTTGCCTTAAGCTCACTTTGTAGCCTGGGCTAGTCTCGAACTCACAAGGATCCTCCTGCCTCGGCCTCCCAAGTGCTGGGATTACAGGCGTGTGCCACCACGGCTGGCCAGTCTCAGCCTTCTTGTGCTTAGGATACTAGGCATCACTTCAGCACTAGGCTACAAGGCCATTTTAAACAAAGAAACCATCAATACAAAGTACAAAGATATGACAAATGTGGTACTAAAGAGACCCTGAACAGGACACTTGTTTACTATATGACAGCTGATACAAAAAGGCAGAACATCACCTTGCATGACCTGGGAATGTGAATAATGACTCACTTAAACTTTTCTACGGTCGAAGTCTGCAAACAAGCATGAAAATGTCTTGAGCAGGGATTCTGCAGTTACAAATAGGCTTTAGCAGTAGGTGAATTTGCAAAAATGGAATCTGCTAATGAGAACTGACCTCTCTTTCTCTCTCTTTCCCTCCCTCTCCCTCTTCCCTCCCCCTTTTCCCCTCCTCTCTCTCATTCTTCCTCTCTTCCTCACTGGGGATTGAATCTAGGGTCTTTGTACTGAGCCACATCCCTAGTCCCCTTCCATTTTTCACTTTGTAAATTTGAGACAGGGTCTTGCCATGCTACCAAGGTGGGACTCAAACTTGCAATACTTTGGCCTCAGCTTCTTTCAGTTCTGGGATTAAAAGGTGCACCACCCTGCCTGGCTGACTATACTTGTTTTTAAAATGTATTCACTGAAAACAAACTTTTACTTTTCATCCCATTAATCAGTAGTGTTTCTTTTAGAGTTACTAAGAGAGGTTTCTGTTAGAGGGCTCTAATAGAGCCTATTTCCTTTTCTGCTCCTGTTTTTGCCTCTTATTTAGAAAAGAAGCAATGCAGTTGCATATCATGAAATTAAATTTAGTCTAGGACATAGTATCTAAGGGACCCATTATTCAAACACAAAATTATAAATTCTTGAACAAAACATGTAAAGAAAATTGTGGCTAACCAATGGATCTCAACAAGAAACTCGAATTCATGATTCTTTACTCCTTCAGGTTATATTTTACATAAGAATTCTCTTGTCAGTTCAAAGATAATTTCATTCCTAGTAGAGCTCTGAAACAGAAGGTTAGAAACACTAAAGCCTAATTTCAGTTACCATCAGTGTTCTTCAAGAAACTACAGAACCTTAATTTTGTATGTGAATACTACTGATTTTATGTAGCCATTTTTTAAAAGTTAGAAATAAAAAAATCTGCTCAATAGTCATAAAAGGAGTGGAAAAACTTAAGTAGATATATAAAAATGAAACTGTTTAACATATTCCAACTGTTTACTAGAGAGCACGAGGAGGAGGATATTTCCAGGAGAAAGGCCTAGGAATAAACACAATTGGAGGAAAGAAACTAGGAACTTAAAATAGACTTTACAGAGATCATTCTGAGAATGGCAATGGTTATTGTCTAATTTATGTTACAATAGTATAGTAACTTTCCTCCCCTTCTTGTCCATTCTTTCAAATGACACTTCTATGACATGACGTACTAGAAATAAAATTAAAAAGATAAAATAAGCCTTCAGTCAGTCCAAAATCTGTTGGAAGAGACTCTCCAAGGCAAATAAAATATAATTTGGTCTATCTGTAATGTCTCCAAACTAGACACAAATTCAATTTCCATTTAAGGTTAAATGGATAAACTGTGATGTAGTCATAGAATGGAATACTGTATAGCAATGAGAGTAAATTTATACAGAGAAGAAAGCAGGGGGGCATATGAAGAACTATACATTTTACACTAAGAAAAAGTTGGGGATGAGTGATATGAATAAAGGAAGTGGAATTATTGAAGAATTTAAGTAGAAGATTTAGCACATCTCAGTGTTATAGCAATCATGCTGACAGGCAATGCATTACAGTGGGGCAAGAAGACCACTTGGGAGGCAATTAAGGATATCCAAGCTAGAATTATTATGAAGGCACAAATGACAGTGACAGTAGGGATAGGAAGAAGAAAAATAAATTAAGTAGATAGGATAGATAGGAACTGGTGCTAAAATGGTTAACCCAGTGAAGATGAGCTCCAGAGTACTTTAGGAAGAGCAGGAGGCAGGATTTTCTTTGCAGTATTTTTTGGCAATGTTAAAAAATTCTTACATCAAAAATCAATAAATAAAGTTGTATTGAGTTAAAAGGCTTCTGAACAGTAAGGGAACAATGGAGTGAAGAAACAACCTATAGAATGGGAAAAAATTTTTGCCAGCTACACTTCAAACAGAGAGGACTGTTACCTATAATATATGAAGAACTCAAAAAAATTAGACTCCTCAAAACAAAGACCAAATCAAAAAACAAGAAACTGAAATGAAGTGCAACTTTTCAGAAAAGGAGGTACAAATGGCCAATAAATATATGAAAAAATGTTTAACATTGCTGGCTATTAAAGAAATGCAAATTAAAACACTGAGATTCCATTCTTACTCCAGAAAGAATGGCAATCATCAAGAAATCAAACAATAACAAATGCTAGAGAGGATGTGGGGAAAAAGAAATCCTTCTACATTGTTGATGGGAATGTGAACTATACAATCACTTTGGAAATTGGTATGGAGATTCCTCAAAAAACTAAAGAACAGAAATTCCATTTGATCCAGCTATGCCCCTCTAACAGTGATACCTTTTAGTACGAACAGCCAGCTACAGCATGCCTGCCATAAGTTTGCCACCACTGCCCTACGGGAAATTTTCCCCCTCAAAGTTAAAGATGTCATATTACAGTAATGATGCACATTCATGTTTATAGCAGCATAATTCACAACAGCTAAATCGGGAAGTGGCCTATGTGTCCATCAGTTGATGAACAAGTAAAGAAAATGTATTTATACACAACTGTACTACTTTGCCAAAAAGATGGTTAAATTTGAGTTATTCGTGGAAAACAGTCACCTTGAAAATGTAATGTCAAGTTAAATAAATCAGACACACAGCTTAAATATCTCATTGTTTCTCTTTTATGAGAAACCTAAAGTATAAATAAAAGGAAACAGGAATATAGATCTTTTCTAAGTGGAAAGGGGATCAAGAGATGAGGCGGCATAAAAAGAATTAAGACAAGTCACGTACATGTACCAACTACCCATAACAAATGTAATCATTACGTATAACAAACATGTACTAATAAAAAATAAAAACACTCTTTAAAGGTTACCCTAGCTTTGAAGTTCCAGGAGAAATTTTAAAAAATTATCAAGTTAGCAAAAATGGTTTTTTTTTTTGGATGCTTGATAAAGTTGGACGGTTCTGCATTAAACACGTGGCACAGGACACAGATATAAAACTGCAGACTTGCTACATCATTATGCATGCAGAAACTATAATACTAACGGATAAATCAGCCCAAAATGGCTGTATAGGAAGAAATACTTGAAAATCACTGACAAATTGTAACATCTTCAAAAAGTTACTAATAGAAACATTGGTCCAGAGAACCCGTGATAAAAAACAAACAGTACTCACTAATTCGGTTCATCTAACTATATGTTACCGAGTTGGCCAAAGGCCAACAAAAAATTTATAGGAAAAAAGTAAATACTAAATTTTAGAATAAGTTATAGTGTTTGCATGTCTCTGAATATGAATTCTTGAAACATTTCAGAGGAAGGTCTACAGAATAATCAGATTAATATTTCACCAAGTCAATTTAATTATGGTGCTTAAAATCACTTTAACTCTTTTAAGCTTAAAAAAAAAAAAAAGACTTGTAGAACTACACATTTATTTGTGTCAGTAAATACTTTATCTCCTACAAACGTTGACCATTGAAGTGGCAAAAAAGTATTGGGCAGGAGTGCACTGGGTAAGCTGAAGGATATGCATGCAAAATGATGCAGAGATAAAAGGTGAAAATTGATGTAAAAGGCACAAAATTTTAGCAAGATCATAATAGAAAAGAAAGAAAAGTATGCACTTAGGGTGTCTCCAATTCTTTGGAGTTGGTGATTATGCTCAAAGGACAGATTAAATGTCAACAAAAACCACTAGGAATAAACTTTTTACTCTTTTCTGACTTGACACAATGAAGTTAGGTCTTAGAGAATCTTTGAGGCTCAAATGATTTGAAGGAAAAAATAATGGACTACATTAAAAAGGAATACAACACAGACTGTTATTGGAAATACAAAACCATATATCCCATATAAGACTTAAATTTTCTGCATATACAGAAGACTTAGTACCTAAATAACAAAAAGCAATGTAAGAAACAGAAATTCTGGAATATTAAAACAAACTGAGTCACCTTATAACAGGAAATCACCTATTTTGAGGTTTTCAAATCAGTTACCAAATAAGAAATAAGGTGAGTGATTTAGAATTTTTCTATTTTGTATATGAAGCAAAACAGCTAACACATGGAGGGAAATACTATTTTCAAAGCATATAGAATAATATGCTTCTATAGAATGTAAATAATATGGAATGAATTAAATATCAAAATTGATTCCTAAAAGTATAATCATAGCCTAACTGGTCAGAATCACTATCAGCTTAAAAAAATTAACAATAAAATTCCTGATTAAGGAATATTCATAGAGTTAGCATCAATTAGTTCAGTAATTACCAACATGGAAGAAACACGGGCTACAAGTTGGGCTCTTTGCAAACGTCCCTCTTTGTTAAGGATGACATATAATTACTCCCATAGATGAAATATTTTTCTATATCCTTTTTCTCAAAATTATCATGATATGAGAATTATACAGTAGATTTTTGGCAATCCATTTGGAGAGACTGTTACTTGTAGCAGCTATAGCCAAACACTGAGCTCCTCAGCAAACAGGCCCTGCAGTGGCTCATAAACTAATCTTGGTGGAGGGCCTCCCTGAGAGACCCACATATTCTGTAGCTCAGGGCCAACACCCCTTTTCAGTACTCCAAAGGTTCACTTGCAACTCTGCATAAATTGCCAGTTTCTCTTGGCTCCAGGGACAGCTTCACCTGCAGGGTTTCATTTTTCTGTTTGACACCTTAGTGTTGACTTTTCTATACACCACAAAAGAGCCCTCTCCAGTGCTTCTCACACAATTACACAATCATTCCATTGTAACTCAGAAGAGGATTAATGATTGGGTTTTATTTGATTGTAGTTTTGATTAATCCTGACTTTGTTTAATTTGTGACCTTTGCTGGAATCCCAAGGGCTGGGAGTTAGAACACGCACACTGTACTGCTGTACTCTGAGCAGTTTGAGCTTGCCAATTTATTTCATGCCTCATTAGCCACAAAAGCTATGAAATTTTAGTCAAAAAAACAGCTCCACATTTTTTTCAGTGTATAGGTACAAAATCTTAAATGAACTTTTTATTTTGATTTAAATATGGCAGACCAATAATTAAGTCTATCCTGGTGATTTCTACAGAGTTCTAATTCCAACTGGCAAATATCTCAGTAAACTATTAAATCCAGGCAAATATTATCACAGTGTAGCTGCCCTGATTTCTCACATGGTTCAAAACTAGTTTTTGTAAAGGATAGAAAAAAAAAACTAATTAAAAAAACCAACACAAATCCGAATTACTGCATTCTTTGATATATCTTTCTTTATAAATCAGACCAAATTCATACCAACAAATTTAATTTTTTTATGTTAAAGATGTCAAGTGATGGAAAAGGTTACTAGAGCTGGGCATGGTGGTGCTTGCCTGTAATCCAAGACCTAGGGAGGCTGAAGCAGGAGGAGCGCCACAAGTTCCTGGCCAGCCTGGAGTACATAATGAGTTCAAGGCCAGACGGGAATACATAGGGAGTCTTTCTCTCTCTCAAAAATAAAAAAAAAAAAAAGTACCATAACTTTTAATTATTTACCTATTTGAGAATCAAGTATTTACAACATTTTATAAATAATTTACAACAAACATGTTTTATAAAAGACTTTAGATTTTAGAGTTCTAAGAATCAAATTATTTATATGAGCAATTATAAGAAGGAGCCCTTTCACGTGACACTGAAGTCTATAGCAGATTTTTCTAAAAGTTCATTAAAGAACAAAAAAACTATACTTTAAAAAAATTCTGATAATCAACAATTGTCTGTTAGTAATTCAACAGCAATTTTCTTTACCTTTTTTTCTTCTTTTCTCTTCCTCCCTCCTCTCCTTCCTTTTTTAGAGATGAGGTCTCACTACTGTGAAGGCCTCAAATTCCTAGGCCTCAAATTCCTAGTGATCCTTCTGCTTCAGCCTTTCAAGTAGGAGGAATTACAGGCCCACACCACTGTACCTGTCTGTAGCAACATCAATTTTCTAATGACCCAGGGTCTTTTTCCTTAAAAACGTTCAGTATTAGTTTCAAAAATATACTTGTACATGAACCAATTCCATGCAAGTATGTCATCATTATGTACTGTAAACATATACTAATAAAAATAAAGAAGAAATTTTTTGTCAAATAAGTACGTTATTGGATCATGTTAATAAACATACAGAACTACAATTTCAAGATAAACTGGAATAAATAAGTTTGGGAACAAACAAACCTAATGTTTAGTAATATAACTCATGAGGTTAATTGAGACATGCATGCTATATTTGAAATAACCTAATACCTATTCTACACACTTTGGATATCAACTGATATGGCTGACAGAAAAAAAAGTAATCCGGCAAGTAGGTTACTGGTTCAAGGGACATTTGTCAAAAGATCTTCTTATAAATACAGTAGTAATTAGTGCTGAGTTAGCCTAAAGGTGCCTATTAGCTTTACAAAGATGTTGATTATTTCAAGCTGTGGATTTACATTTCTAGGTCATATAATTATCAGTTTTATAAAGCAATGAAAGGTATAACACATGATTCACACTGTCTTTCTGTAAATTCAATGTGTATTACTTATCTCTTCCCACCATGTAGCAAGTCTACAATGTAAATGTATAGAATATTTTATAGGAAGATCAGCAATAGGAAAAGAGTAAGTCTGAGGATAAATTTGGGAAGGTGAGACAGCTCCGTGGTAGAGTGCTTGCCTACCATGTGCAAGGCACTGGGTTTAATCCCTAGCTCTACCAAAAAAAAAAAAAAAAACCAACAACAACAAAAAACAACAAAAAAACACCAAACAGAAATAAATCCTGTGTATTTTTAGAACTATTGAGAGATACAGCCAGTTGGCTTGTAGAAAGCCTCACTATTTTTACCTAGCCAATTGTGCCCAGAATATGTGTTTCCTCTTTGCTTCTTTTGGTGCTACAGATTCAACTCAGGGCCTTAGGCAAGCTAAGCACATGTTCTACCACTGAGCTGCACTCTCAGCCCTTACTTACTCCTTTATATTCTTACATTAGATTTTTAAAGAAAGGTATCGTTTATTTAAGTGAATTTTCTTTTCCCATTGTTCATTTCTTTTGCCATCCATTGGTGAGGTTTAATATTTTCCTATACTTTTATCCACCATCTACAATAACATTTCTGTGAACTGCTTGGATAATTTATTTTTGCCTACTTTTCTCTTTATGGCCAGTGTTCTCATTTTAGAGGTGAAGACACAAGAGGCCCATAGAGGTTAAATAACTGTTTTCCAGGCTGTAGAGTGAATGAGTCACTTTCTTGGAGTTAAAATTTAACATCTTTCTTTCTACTACAACAGGCTGTGAGGGAAACACTACTGAAGTAGGCACAAAGGGAACACATCAACAAGGCAGACTTATATTACCCTTCAGCTCATCAATACCACACATACAAAAGAGAAAAGGTATTAGAGATAATATTTCATATTTTTAAAAAATGCTCAAAGTCAGGAGAAAAATGAACATTTTGGTCTTTACATTGATTCTGTCAAACTACTTTTACTTTTTTTCATTTTTATTTTTTTTTTCAAACTACTTTTAATAAAGTTTAAGTTACCTATGGTCATTACCCTTTTTTCAGTGGTTAGTGCCTTTAAAGGCTTGACTCTAGTCTTATAATCCTATCTAGGTGATAGAGCTTAATATGCTAGGCAATATGGAATTAATGTTTTGGAATAGGAAAGTTGTTCCATCACCTTGTTTACTAATAGAATCTGGATTCTGCACTATATACTCATCACCCAACTAAGACACGTGATTTTCCCAGATCCTTCAGAGCTGATATGGGAAAGTGGGCATGTTTTACATTACAATTCTGGTCAGTAAGTAAGAGGAAATCTATTGGTGGGTCTCCAATATGGCCACTGCTATGTCAGAGTTAGACTCAGCTGGCGATAACTTTTCATCAGTGTTTTTTTGTTTTTGTTTTTTTTTGAGACAGGGTCTCCCTGTGTATTCCAAGCTGGTCTTGAACTCACTATGTACTGTAAGCTGACTTTGAACTTGTGGTGATCTTCCTGCCTCAGCCTCCCAAGTGCTGGGACTGCAGACTTGCACCACTGGACCCAGCTCATTTCAGACAGTTTGTAGCTAAGAAGAGTTAGGAAGACTGATTGTACTGATCTAGAGATAGTGTGTTAAGTGTTAAAATGAAAATGACCACAGCAGAAACTATAATAATAGAAAGGGACCTTGAAAGTAAAACTTAAAAAACAACTCACGTGTAACAGTCAAGTACAGTATATCATAATATAGTGGATGATTCAAGCCTAAAAAAGGGAGGAAAGAATCGACCAAAATCGGCCTCTTCCAGCACCCGCACACTGAGCTGAGTGAGCAAGTGCTCCAGGAGCTGCTGGCCCCGCGGTTCGAGTCCGTGCTTTGCTCACACTGCCACGGTTCCCAGCTGAAACTAGCGGAGAGAGCCAGGTATTTCCCATCTACTTCCTGAGGGCAGAGAGGGCGACTCAGGACCCCGCTGCCATTACAGACGGAGTCTCTCCCCTCCCTGCACTCGCGGCAGAGAGGAGGTCCTCACTCAGAAGCCCCAGGGACTTCTCTGTCTGGGGACAGGGCGTCTAGCCTCTCCCAGCGACTGCGCGCCCTGGGCCGAGTGAGCAAGTGCTCCCGGAGCTGCTGGTCCCACAGTTCAAGTCTGTGCTTTACCTTCACCCGGACCCCATAGGGGGTCGAAGGCACAGGCAGCCTGTGACTTCTACCCATCCAGCCTGCATCTGGTTCCTGTATGTGTCCTGAACTAACTAGAGACACAGAATCAGGTGGTTCACAAACTGTCGACCCTGCAGTTTGTGTCTGGATTTTGTTTGTACCCTGAACTGCCTGGGGACATAGACCTACTGGACCGGGATTTTCACACCAGTGCAACTGGAGTCTGGGCTGTGCACATGCCCTGAACTGCAAGGGGGCGATGGATCAGACAGTCGGCCATCAGCTGACACCAATGCCCGTGTCTGAGAACGGGAATAATGAGACACAAATCAAAAACTGCTGGAAAACCTAAGACGAGTAGCACTTCTCAGAGGTCACTCGGGCAAACCTGACCAATAGGAAAACTAGGGACACTAGTGGCCTTTGCTGTGCAGCTACTGAAGAGGGAAACTGAACTTTCTGCATC
>NW_004955454.1:3860554-3873763 GCF_000276665.1 Chinchilla lanigera | reverse complement strand
GTCTCTATCTGTTTTCATGAGAAACCACTTTGAAGATAACAATATGTAATACAAGAAGCATTGTTAATTTTCTCACTTTGTTTGTAACTCTGTATTGTCTGTACTGTTCTTTTGCTATTTTGTAAAATGTTATCTGTCTGTCAATGTTTTCTTCCTTTTATTGTTAAAATAAAAAAAAAAAAGAATTGACCAAACCTAATACATTAAATGTGTATAAATTTTAAAAACTGCATTATTTCTCTGAGAAAAAAATAGCTTGTTAGTCATGGTCACTACCAATGTCTTTGTAGGTCACTGAAAAACATATAAATTTCTTTTGCTTCTCACAACTATTTTTCTTTGACACCCTTGTTAACTTGACCTATAAGACAGAGGTCAAGTTGAAAGTACCAAGAGTCAGCAGTACTACCTTCAGAATAAAAACGCCACACAAGGTAAATAGATGTGAAGATTCCACTTCTTCCCCTAGCTCCTGATGAAATAAAGGAAACAGCAACTACTTAGTAGAAAATGAATGCCTCAGAGAAGAAATAATGCTACCCATGACAAAAGCACGTAGTGTGTGTGCGTGCGTGTGTGTGTGTGTGTGTGTGTGTGTAGAAGTGGTGTATAATTTTTCAAAGAATTAAAGTATACACCTTGAGAGCATAAACAATAACTGACTTAGCTTTACATAGTAGAAACTTAGATTTGATCATATACAATCAAGGAAAAAGTTTTTATATTATTCAAACTTAATGAAGTTTCACACAAGTCAGATAGAAATATTCTTTCGGGAAGAAAGAAGGCTTGGTTTTTCAAGTGAAATAGCTAGAGGGATAACTAGTGATAAAGTAATTGCTCTTTTTGGGAGGTCTTCTTGAGACAGGGATTCACTATGAAGTTCAGGCTAACCATGAATTCACTTGGTAGCCCAGGCCATCCTCAGTGATCCTCTTGCCTCAGCCTCCCGAATGCTGGGATTACAGGCATGTACCACCAAGCCCGGTCTTATTTGTTTTTTTGAGACAGGGTCTCACTATGTAGTTCAGGCTGCCCTCGAACTCATGGTGGTCCTCCTACCTCAGCCTCCTGAGTGCTGGGATGACAGGCATGCGCCACCACACCCAACTCAAATGCTCATTTTTGAACAGAGCAGTGTTTGCAAATGCTATGTCATGGATGGCTACCATTTCCAAGAATTTCTGGTCTAAAGTGTACTAGTTTAGTCCTAGTTGCCTAGGTCACCAGAAAAACCATTACAGTTTTACCTATGTAGAAAAAAGCTTTTTTTCAGATACTCATAACAAAGTGAAAGGTTACTTTAAAAGGGCAACTATGCAATTAGGTTAGAAATGACAACAAAAACTTACTAATTATTTCCTAAAAACAACCATGGCCAAAGACACAGTTCTTTCTGTTCCTATCTTAGGCTCGTAAGACATTTTGTATTAACTGAGGCTGGTTTCAGACCTCTAACACTCTTAGTTTAATAAAAGCAAATATTAATAAAGTTAAGATCTTACTAAGAGAACAGGGAAGAAAAGATAGTTGTCAGTTTTTCTTGCAAAGTAGCTATATGTGTTTTTGAGGTTACCCAAGCCTCTACAATAAAGAGATACAGGCAGGATGCAAAACCTCTGTACCTGTCCTTCAAAAACATAGCAGGAAAGATAGCCAACTGTGAAAAGTTACAAAACATGAGCTTCATTAAAGGCTTCCTATATCCCCATACTTTGTTCCTTTTGTTAGGGTGACATTTTGATTCTACACATTTTTATGTTTGCTTCTAGTCTCACTCCTTTGTGACTCATATGACCAGCAGGTTTTAAAGAAATAGGTGCCTTCACTCATTTCAGCCCTTTTGCTCTCCCCTCTCGAGATTCAGCTGCCTGCTCTCCTGGTCTGCTCTCTGCCAATTAGTGAGAAGCCAGAAGTTACTCAACTGCTCTAGTGGGTAGATCTGTCTAAATTAAGAGAGAAATATTAGGGTCACTAGGCTACAAATATAGTCACATTTTCTAATCAGCTTTGCCAGTAATAAATATGAATACAGAAAACTTTTTGGCAAGAGTTATATAATCTAACTGCAAAAGAGCAAAAATTTGTCATTTTATTACCTGTAGTACCATTTAGAATTTAGAACTATTATATTTTCTGTGTCCCCACAAATTTTAGCCTCTGAATACTCACTGAGATTCTAGAAGTGAATAATACAGCAATAATTACAATCAACTATTATTTTGTTTTGCATGTATTATCTCATTTAAAATCCCCTTAATATTGTGTACTAATCCTCATCTTAAAAATGAAGAAATTGAGACGCGTATGGTCACAGGTAGGAAATAGTGAAGTCTATTTTAAAATAAATTGGGACCCAAATTCTGTGACCCTTATACAATTTTCTTTAGTTTAGTGGTTCTTGAGAAGAAAGTTTTAAAATACAAAGTAAAAAGAAAAGAAAATGTCAGCATGCACATAGATTATGATTTTGTGTGTCAGAGAGAAGAGGAGGAGGGAAGGGCAGGGAGGGAGAGACAGACAAACAAGGGGCTCACAAATTTAACTTGCCCTACGATTTGGAAAAGATAGCTATGTTTATGTTTGTGAGGGAAAGATGGCCACAGTCATGTTTGTCACTGATGTGGAGTTTGCAAACAAAAACAGAACCAGAAGATCACCAATACCTACTTTGAGAAGTTGTATTCTAGTAAGACAGAAAACACAGAAGAAATGGACAGATCTCTCGATACATATGAATTACTAAAGCTGAATTAAGAAGATATAAAAATCCTAATTCAGTATCAGTCAATGAAACTGAAGATGTAATTAAAAATCTACCAAAAAGCAAATGTCTAGGTCCTGATGGATTCATTGCTGAATTCTATAAGAACTTTAGAGAAGATCTAATGCCACTGCTCCTCAAACTCTTTAATGAAATTGAAAGGGAAGCAATAATATAAAACTCCTTCATGGAAACAAGCTTTTTTACCCTCATACCAAAACCAGAGAAAGATCCAACCAAAAAAGACAACTACAGGCCAGTCTCACTAACGAATACAGATGCAAAAATCCTTAATAAGATACTGACAAATGGGATGCAGCAAATCATCAAGATTATACACCATGACCAAGTGGGATTCATCCCAGGGATGCAGAGAGAGCTCAACATACACAAATCAATCCCCCTTATCACTAGAGCCAAAGACAAAAACCACATGATCATTTCAATACATGCAAAAATGCATTTGATCAAGTCCAACATCCATCCATGATAAAAAAAAAACCCTACAGAAAACTAGAATACAAGGACTTTATCTCAGCATGATAAAAGCCAACTACGACAAACCAATAGCCAACATCACACTAAATGGTCAACAACTGAAAGCTTTCACTCTAAAATCAAGAAAAAGACAAGGGTGTCCACCATCACCATTCCTATTCAATATAGTTCAGGAAACATTAGCCAGAGCAATTAGACAAGAGGAAAAAAAAAGGAGTAAGGATAGGAAAGAAAGAGATTAAGTTATTATTTGTGGATGACATGATAATCTATGTAAAGTCCTCCAAAACTCCACCAAAGACTTGTAGATTTACTAACCAAATTTAATAGCCAGCTGGACACAAAGTCAATACTAAAACATCAATAGAGTTCCCATACACAAATAACCGAGAAAGAAATTAGGGAAACCGTACCTTTCACAATAGCATCAACAAAAATGAAATACTTAGGAATCAACAAAATGATGGAAAAGACCTTTACATTGAAAACTGCAGTACTCTGAAAAAGGAGATTGAAGAAGATAGCAGAAAATGTTCTTGGATAGGAAGAACCAAAATAGTAAACAATGGTCATACTTCCAAAACTGTTACACAGATTTAATGCAATGCTGAACAAAATGCCAATAACATATCTCACAGAATTAGAGAAAACAACCCTAAAATTCATATGAAACCAGAACAGCAAAGCAATTCTGGGCAACAAAGACAAGGCAGGGAGCATCACAATCCCCAACTTGAAACTATATCATAAAGCTACTGTGATAAAAACAGCATGGTACTGGTAAAAGACCCAAGAATAAATGGAACAGATTAGAAGATGCAGAAACAACTCCAAACACACTGAGACATCTTAACTTTGACAAATACCTTCACTGGAAGAAAGATAGCCTTTTTAACAAACAATGTTCCAGGAGGCTGCCACAGGAACACTGTGACTCGTGGGCCCTCTCCCCTGGCCTGGGTGCAGGGATAAATTTGGTTACAGACACTGAGAGAAAAAAAAAAAACATGATGCTGGACAACTGGCTTTCCATATGCCAAAAACTAAAACTAGACTCATATCTCTCATTATGCACTAAACTAAAATCAAAACAGATCTAAGATGTAATATTAAAAAAGAAACTCTTAATCTGCTGGAAGACTTGAAGACACAGGTGTGGGAAAAGACTTTATCAACAAAATCCAACTGCAAAGGAAATATTACAAAGAACAACCAGGATCTCATCTTACTAAAAAGCTTTTGCACGGCAAAACAAACCACCAATAGAATGAAGAGACCACTCACTGGCTGGGAAAAAATTTTTACCAGGTATTCTTCAGACCACAGACTGATATCTAGAATATATAAAGAACTCAAAAAAAAAAAAATCAGATTCCCCCCAAATTTAATGACCCAATTCAAAAATGGGCATCAAAAATGAAGACACTTCTCAGATGAAGTACAAACAGTAAATAAACATATGAAAAAATGTCCAACATCACTGCTCATTTGAGGGATCCAAATTTTTTTTGTTTTTGTTTTTGTTTTTGTTTTTTTTCCGGTACCGGGAATTGAACTCACGACATTGCACTTGCCAGGCAAGCACTGTGCCGCTGAGCTAAATCCCCAGCCCCTGAGGGATCCAAATTAAACACTGAGATTCCACCTCACTCCAAAAAGAATGGCTATTATCAAGAAGTCAACCAATAATAAATGCTAGGGGCATTGTGGGAAAAAAGAACCTTTTTTCCACTGCTGGTAGGAGTGTAGACCGGTGCAACTGTGGAAATCAGTGTGGAAATTCCTCAAAAAACTAAAACTAGAGGTTTCACTTGACCCTGTCTTAGCATCTTCCCAAAAGACTTAAAAGCATCATACCACAGCAATATATGCACACTCCTATTTATAGCAGTGCAATTTATAATAGCTAAATTTTGGAAACAGCCCAAATGCTCAACTGATGAATGGATAAAAAAGATGTGGTTCTTTTTTTAATACAATGGAATACTGCTCAGCCATAAATTGTGACATTTCTAGGTAAAATGATGCACTTTGACATCATACTTTTAAGTGAAATAAATTTGATACGTATTTAAATATCACATTGTCTATCTTGTGTGAGAAACCAAAAGGGTAAATAAGGATCAAAATGTGTCACAGATATTGGGAAAGGGGGAGGAAACAATTTCAAATGGGAAGTGGAAAGGGAGGTGAGATGAAAGAAAGGAAAAGGAAAAAAGAGTAAAAAGAAAAAATGGAAACAAAGCTTTTGTAAATAAGAAGGGGAAGACAGGTTGAAGAGAGAGGAGAGGATTGGGGAAGAAAGAATCATTTCACATAGGTACAAATTCCCTTTGATGAATGTCATTATTATGTGTATCTAAAATGTACCAATAAAATTAATTTTAAAAAACAGTATCAGGGCACTGACAGATTAGGTATTAGATGATAGTCCACATTCTGGTTCATAAATGGTGCCTTCTGTTTTTCACACATGGTGAAGGGATAAATAAATTCTCTGAGTTCTCTTGTATAAAACCATTAATCCCAGATTACAAAAGTGGAGCTTCCACCCAAAGTCTCATCTAATATCATCACTATAGTCACAGCAGACTTCTCAACACAAACCATCAAGTCAAGAAGAGCTTGGAGTGAGGTATTTTAGGTCCTTAGACAATAACCTCCAACCCAGATTGATGTACCCTGCAAAACTATCTTTCAAAATTAATGGAGAAATAAGATACTTCCATAATGAAGAACAGCTAAAGAAATTCATGACCACCAAACCAACCCTACAAAGAGTACTGAAAGGTATTCTAGAAAGAGATAAAAATGACCACAATTCCAAGGATTTCATTCTCTGATTTGGGGGGGGTACATAAGTAATTAGACCACAGCACTATGATTAAAAGTACAGCACCACACTACATAGAAATCAGTGTGGAACAAGAAATGAAGATGGTGGTGTCCGAATTAATTTCCAAATTTCAAATGCTGTAGTGGCCCAATAAGCATATGTTCTATCAGAAAGTCACTGTGGTTATTTATGAGTAAAATTAACATATTTTTATTTCAATATATTGGTAGTAATATGTATCATTTTTCTGATGACCATAAAATTTTAGGACATGAATATTTCAACTGTATAAATCTCTAAGTACTGTTAGGAACTGTTAGGTTATTTATTTTGGCCAAGAGGTCATGAAGAATTTGCTGACTATGCTGGAACCAAGAGTGTTTGGAAACTTCTGCCCTACTCTAAAGAAATGGACTTTCTTTGTAAAAGTTATATGATTTGGTTTGAATGTATTTCAAGTACTTTTCAATTGTTCGTGTGAAATATAAATTGCTTTACTCTTTCAACACATAACTAAATATGAGAGATTTTTTTCCTTCTTCTTTATCCCAATCTTTACTTTTGGTTAATCTATTGCAAGACTCTGGTATGTGCAAGAAATTTGCTCATGAAGTAATCATGACTACTCAGGCAAAAAGCAGCTGAAGAAATAGAATTTCAACTTCAAAAATTACTATAAAAAGAAGCTACTGATTCTTTTTTTTTTTTTTTTTTTTTTGCTTTTTCTCCGGTACCGGGAACCGAACTCACGACCTTGCACTTGCCAGGCAGGCGCTTTGCCGCTGAGCTAAATCCCCAACCCCTAAGAAGCTACTGATTCTAATCTACTTCTGTCCCTGTCAAAGCCTAGGATAGAACCCTGTTATAAAAGCAATACTGATAATTTTAAAATAATGAAATAAAGTCTTAAGCATGCACAATGACTATACACAAGCATGATCTTTGACACTTATCTCCTCAAACTGAACTACGTTGTTAGTATTCAGCTGTAATTCACAGTGAATCAAAGCTAATATTCACACTACACCCTCTATAGCATACAATGGGATACCATAATATTTTCATTTAGCACTCTTTATTAACCTACAGTTAAATATAGTTTCTAGTCAATGATATATACAGTCATTTCTAAATTGAACTTTTCCACTTATGATACTGCTATAGGAAGACCTTGGAAGGACATGAATTCTCTCACTTAAAAAATAAATAGTAAATTCTTGATTCTAAATTTTAAAATTTAAAAGAAATTTCAACTTACCTAAACAGTGATTGGTAACTAAACAGATGCTCTAGCACTAGCTTGAAGTGAAAACAAAGACGTAGTTACTAGCAGGATCCAACCGGAATGTACCTAAGTTTAAAAAGTGGTAGGAGGAGAGCAGTAGGGACATATAGCAAAGAAACTCCTTCAAAATAATGACACTCCACAGTTCATATCATGGAGAAGTCACTTCACTTGAATTCATTGTGCAACTTCACTATTCTCAACTACTGAAAACAAAAAAATTTCTTATCTAGTGTGATTATAGGGCCTGTGGACTTATTACAGTATTCTATACAACACCATAAAGTAGGGGACAGGCAATTGAAAAGGAAGAAGAAAATTGTATGCTGACTCAAAATCACAAAGAATTTATTTTATGCAACACTTATTAAACTCAATTATCCTTTATTTACTAGTCCAAAATTACATGACCTGATTAGCTATCTTTAGGGGAAAAATAAAACAAAATTTATTTACTTCTTTTCAAGGCATTCCACAGAACCTGACAACAGCTGAGATTTGTTACAATAGCTACCTTTTAGGGATAAAAGGTGGAACAGCAATGAGCACTGCCATATTATGAAAGGTCTCTAGAGTTGCTCTTGCTCTGGAGGCCATCAGCACTTCTAACTGTGGCTGGAAAGAACAGGGCATTTGTCTGAATTACAAACAAATGAAACTTCCCAACTACAGTATTTGTATTTGGATGTGATTTAAACATGACAGTTTTTATGCCTTATAAAAATACCTGGATATATTCTAACAGATGGAGTAAACATGAAAAAAGTAATTAATATATTCAGATTAGCACTGACCCAACTGTACATGTGCATCTGTCCTGGCCAACTGAGTTTCTTTCACATCTGGGAATTACTGACAGTACCACATCAGATTATTTTATCACACAAGTGTTCACCCCTAGCAAGATGAACTGTAGGATCTACTTACTAACAGTTCAAGTCACTTCCAGGTGTCTTGAAATTGAAGAACTAAGGATTTTTATCACAGCAAGCCTGCCAATAAAATAAATAAAAGGGCAGACCTAGAAGTACAAAGAAATATCCTCCAGTACAATTTTACATGGAGAGATGGAAATACACAAGCATAGTGTGACTGTCCTATCTGTCCAGGAAATTAGTAGCTGCAGGAGATTTACTTCTCCAGTTTCTACTTCAATATTAACAGGCTGAGCAATTACCCCATGGAACAAGCCCCTTTAATACCACCTGGTTTACTTCCCAGCAGTAAGTTCCACTCCTATGCTTGTCATGGCTCATTTAAATAGTACAGTATGCTCCCTCTGTAAGCCTCCTAGTGCTTATGGACTTTAAGATATAATGAGATATGAAGGTGTTTATCATGAGGTAGAATAGGACTCTCAGCCAAAGCAAAAGGAGCTGAATAACATGAGCGGGCTGGGAACAAAAAAGGTTTTGTTTCTTTAAAGTATACTGAAAAAATAAAGTATTCTATAAGAAAGTGTGTAAAGGCAAACGTTTTAAGCAGAAGTAACTCTTACAGAAACTTAAATAACAAAAAAATTCAGAACTATAGATGAGCAATAACCACATCTTTCATCACTGTCTTTTTACATAAAACTGTCATTTAAAATCATAAAGTATAAGAATGAGAATGGCATTTTAAAAAAAAAAAAACAGCCCTCACTAGTTAGAATCAAGAGCACTGGACTGCCAGCCAAGTGAGAAAATTTAACTGTAGTATGCCACTTTTAATTGTTAGCTTTTTTTTTTTTTTTTTTTTTTTTAAAGACAAGGTCTTACTGTATAGTTCAGGCTGTGTTTGAACTTATTATGCAGCCCAGGCTGACCTCAAACTCACAGCAACCTTTCTGCCTCAGCCTTCTCCTGAGTGCTGGGATTACAGATGTGCTCCCTTACACCTGGCAGTGTTAGTGTTCATAGCAATTTGTGCTACAGTGTATACAAGAGCAAGTTTTAAAAAATATCCTTTCTATACAACTTCAGAAAAAAATTAAGAGACTATAACAGAAAAAATAATATTCATGATAGCAGCAGATAAGGTATCTAGGAATAAATTTAATATAGACATGTAAGAACTTTCGAGAAAACACACAAAATTTTACCAAAGGTCACAAAGGAGAACTTAAAAGTGATATTAGCAGATGACAAAACAATGTTATAAAGTATCAAATTTTGCTGAACAAAATTTCAAGAATTTCCTCAGAGAAAATAGTGCTGTACTAAGATGTACAAGTTCTAGATGGTTCTGACAAAGAATATATATATTTTTTTTTTTGGTTTTTCTCCGGTACCGGGAACCGAACTCACGACCTTGCGCTTGCCAGGCAGGCGCTTTGCCGCTGAGCTAAATCCCCAGCCCCTCTGACAAAGAATATTGAGGACAGATTTGCTTAACTATACATAGAATATAAAACAAAATAAATCAGCAATGAATTAGCACTGCAATAACAAATAGGTGACTGGAAAACTGCTGAGCTGGAAAGACTCAATCACACAAGGGACTTTAGCGTATTAGTGCTATGACAGGCTTTTCATAGGGAAAAGCAAAAGAGAAAACTTTTCCTCATACCCAGTATTTCGGACATATTAAAATCCTACATAAACAAACTTTAACATATGAAACAACTTTATTAAAATATGTAAGCCTATATATGGAAACTTTAAACAAAATTTGATTGTGATATGTTAACTTTGTCTCTCTCTTTTTTAAGACAGGATCTCACTATATAAGTAGGGCTGGTCTTGAACTCGCTATGTAGCCCAGGCTGGCCTTGAACTCACAGTGATCATCCTGCCTCAGCCTTCCAAGTGCTGGGATCGCAGGCAATGTGCCAACATACCTGGTTTAACTTTCTTATTTATCTTGGATTCAACTTGATAAGACTTTACTGGGGACAGTTTTGTCAATGATCATGAAGGATAATGATATATACTTTTTTTTTGGTAAACGTCTTTATTCTTTGCTGGTTTAGATAT
Source organism: Chinchilla lanigera (assembly GCF_000276665.1). Taxonomy (NCBI): domain Eukaryota; kingdom Metazoa; phylum Chordata; class Mammalia; order Rodentia; family Chinchillidae; genus Chinchilla; species Chinchilla lanigera. The sequence goes on along the minus strand of NW_004955454.1, from coordinate 3,863,423 downwards.
GAGTAACTCTGGTCTCATAAGCTGAATGACAAAATATTTCCACATTATTTTCTGAATGAGTTTCTCCAAGGTTAACATTTTTTGCTCATATGCTTATACTTCAATAGTAAAACTATCTAGGCCTGGAGTTTTCTCTATAGGAATGATTTTGGCTATACATTCAACTGCTTTAACAGAAGCCTATTCATTTTTTGTGTAGTCTTATAGTTTAGACCACCTATATTCCTCAAAATTTTGTCTATTTCATTTATAAACTTTATTGAGGTAAAGTTGCTCCAAACATTCTATTACTATCATCCTAAATGCCTTTATAATCTGGATTCAAACATACTCCTTTTCCCCTTGATTAGTCTCACTAGAGAGCTATTATTAATTTTTTGAAGAACAAATTCACTTTTGTGAATTATCTGTTTTATTTCTTTCATATCTGCTGTCTTTAGTTTCTTCTTTTTATTTATTTTGGCTTGTTTTCCTTTACTAGTTGAGTGAAGAAACTCAGATCGCTGAATTTAAACTTTTCTAATTGATACACAAAGGCATAAATTTCATCCAAGTACTATTTGAGCTGTAAAACACAATATTTCACATTTGAGTTTCATTTTCATTCAGTTCAAAATGATTTCTCTCATTCCTTGTAACTTTTTCTACGAGCCATGGTATTTAGAATTATGTTACTTACTTTCTAAACATTTGGAAGATTTTCTAAAAGTTTATAATTTATAACTTACAAACTACTTTTATTGTAGAGAAACGTTGATATAGTATAGTCTTTTGAAATGTACTGACACTTACTTTTATGGCTCAGCAATGTTTTTTATAGTGAACATTTCATATGTACTTCAAATTGTGTTCCTCAGTTGCTGGATGTAGTGTTCTACGAAATAGATCAAGTAATAGACTTGAGATCTTCTATGGACTTTTTTAAACAAATGTACTAACTCCTGAGAAAGTCTTTAAGTGATGGCTGATGACTGTAGATTTTTTCTTGTCTTCAGTTCTATCAGTTTGTCTTTCATGTATTTTATTAAACTTTTCATGCTTTAAAACTTTTGTTTGCTCTTAATTTTTTGTTCTGTTCTTTTTTGTTTTTTCTCTAAGATTAATTTCGCTTTTCACAAACCCTTGTATCGAGGGCTGACTTTCAACAGATGGAAGCAAGAAAGCTGCTCTGGTATATATGAAAACCCAACCCAGAAGCAGGTTGTCTATGAATGGTTTAGGGCCAGGTCCTCCACAAATATTCACTAGGGGCGTGAGGACGATCCTCTCTTCTGGCTGCACCCTATTTCCCAGGACTCAGCGCTCTCTGAAGCAGATCCCAGTCCTGACGTACGTCCTTCATGTATTTTGAAGCTCGGCTCAGTATATATTAAGAATGGCTATCTCATGGATTGTCCTCTTTATCATTATAATATGCCCTTTATTTCTGAAAATAATCTTTGCCTAGAAGTCTTTGTCTGATATTAAAATAGTCATGACAATTATTTCTAAAGTGTATCTCTGTGTTTCTGTTACTATGAAACAAAAAATAACCCTGAGATCAACAACTTACAAGGAGGACAGGTATCTTTTGGCTTATAATTTTGGAGGTTCTGATCCATGGTCAGCTAGCCTTTTGCTTTTAAGCCCATGGCAAAGCATTATATCACGGTGTGAGCACAGAGCAGAGGAAGTCCTCATCTCATAGCGGCCACGAGGCAGAGAGAGAGAGTGAGAGAGGGAGACAGAGACAGACCCACACACACATACACACACACGCGCGCGCGCGCGCACACACACACACACACACACACACACGTCCAATATTTCTTTCAAGGATACATTCAGTGACTTTTTTTCCTCTCAGGAGGCCCCATTTCTTAAAGTTCTACCACTTCCCAATACTGCCCAAGGTTGGCAACTGAACCTTTGTTGGACATCTAAGATCTACACTATAGCGACATTTCTCCATTTTTAAATTTTAGCCTATCTGTATTTATTATCATATAGATCTTCAAGATAGCATATATATGGGTCTTATTTCTATTCAAAATTCTGGTAATCTTCATCCTTAGTGTTTAGTCCATTTGATACAGATGTAAGTATTAATATAGGTTAATTTCTATCTCCCACTTATTTCTTTTTTTTCTTCTTTTATTCCTTTACTTTTTCTTCTAAATGAAGTAATTTTTATTATTACATTTTTCCCCCCCTCAATTGGCTCAAGACTAAAAAAATGTTGTTGTTATTTTGGTAGTTAATCTATCTGTAACAATTTGTACTTTCACTGATCAAAGTCTATTTAGATTAGAAACTAACACTTTTTTTTTTTTGGTACCAGGAATCAAACTCGGAACCTTATGCTTGCCAGGCAGGTGCGATTCCACGGAGCTATATTCCCGGCCCCACAGAAACTAACACTTTGAATCTAATATTTCTGCTTCACAAATATAACAGCTGTATAACATAGTCCCAAATGAATGATGGCTGACTTACATTTCTTTTTTTTTTTTTGACTTTCTATGGTTCAAATGTGACAGATATTTGATAGAAGTTATACTCAGAACTTTAAATTTTGAACTACCAATACTTTGGACAGGGGCAGCAAGCTGAAGCTCCCAGTCATCCTTGTTACAATGAGGGAGGACAACTGATACTTTGCGGTATATAGCTTCATTTAGCTATGATTTTTCAGTAGGTTAGGTATATTCAGTGCATTTTTTTTTTTTTTTTTTTTTTTTTTTTTTTTTTTTTGCTTAAGATCCAAGACATGGAGCCGAAGGTAAAATGATTTCTCAGGTGAGCCGCTGATAAAACATGGACTACGTGAATTTCTTTTCTTTTTTTTTTGCAGGGCACAACACTCAGAAACTTCACATGGGGTGAATTT
>NW_004955454.1:3856989-3860454 GCF_000276665.1 Chinchilla lanigera | reverse complement strand
GAACTCACGACCTTGCGCTTGCCAGGCAGGCTAAATCCCCAGCCCCTCAGTGCATTTTTGATACAGGATATGTTCAACTTATACTGAGTTCATAAGGATGTAACTCCACTGTAAGCTGAGGAACATTTTGCAATTCCTCTAATTAAGCATTTGTACTGTTGGTGTATCTTTCACTTTTATATACTGTCTTGGTTACGATTCTCTCATTGCTGAGACAAAATACTTGACACCCAATATTAAGGAAGGAAAGGCTTATTTAGCTCACAGTTTGTGAAGGTTTCAGTTCATATTCGGCTGGCTCCAGGGCTGAGTGGCACATGGCAGAGGACAACAGTTCATGGTGGCAAAAAACAGCAAAGTAGCAAGTGCAAAAAGGGAGGAGTGGCAGTGGGGAACAAGCCTCTTTCCCTCCCTTATATTGTATTCAGGCTACCCAGCCTAGGGTGGGTGTAGCACTCACACCCATAATCCCAGCGTTGGACCATGAATCAATCAAAAACTCTAGAAGCACACCCCATGACATGAGGCTTTGGGGGGACACCTAGACACAAACCATAACACATACATTATAAACTCTGCCTTCCAGTATTATTATTTTTGCTTTAGATGGATAGTTGACCAACTTCGTTTATCAAGTCTAATATCTTCTATCCCTTCCTTTGTATTCATGTTCTGATTTGGTTTCACCAACCTCTTCAGCTTGAAGTACAACCATTAGCATTTATTATAAAGCATTTTTTCTAGAAATGAACTCTCTTCATATTTATTTATCTGAAAATGTCTTTAACCCTAGTATTTAAGGGATTTTTAAAAACTTCGCTAGTTAAAGGATGTTTTTCTTTGGTTAGAATGTTAGACTGATAAGGTTTGTCTTTCCATATATTAAAAAAAGTTCCTTTATCTTTAAATCTACATTACTTTTGATAAGAAACCAGCTATGCCACTTTCCCTTTATGTAATATGCTTCTGTTCTGTGGCTACTTTTTGTTTCTCTATTTTTACCTCGTCTCTAGCAATTGACTTATGATGTTTCTAACTACAGCTTTTTAAAAAATATTTATCCTGTTTGGTTTTAACGTGTTTGTATGATCTATAAATCTAAGATTTGTGCTCATAGATTACAGAAATATTTTGGCCACTATTTTTTCAAATACTTATTTCTGCCCATTCTTACTTTTATCCTGCTCATGTTCCAGTTGCACTGTGATATTCTCCTAAATGTATCTGTCCTTTTTCTTCTTGTTTTTCATGCCGAATAATTTCTAATGATCTGTTTTATTTAAAGTTCATGACTTTTTCCTTTGATGGTTCTAACTTGCTGGTAAGTTCATTCATTTCTTTCTTTCTTTTCTTTTTTTTTTTTTGGTACTGGGAATCGAACTTAGGACCTTGAGCTTGCCAGGCAGGTGCTTGTGCCACTGAGCTGTATCCCCATCCCAAAGTTTTCATTTCTGATTTCACAAATTTCCATTTCTATTAGTTTTTCCTCCTATGTTGAGATGTCCTCCGGTCCCATCATCAATGCAGCATGCTCTTTTAATTCTCTAATGCATTAAGTGGTACCTCATTTACAATCTTAATTCGTTCCACAACTCTGGAAAAGATGACCACGTTCTTATTCACATAGGAAAGATGGCCATGGTTGAATCTGTCACCCAATTCAGAGTTCACAAACAAAAACAAAATTCTACCAAATGCTTCTGCTGGTAAACCAAACTGTTCTCAAATAAAATCATTAAAAAAAAATCATTTGTGAACTGAGGTACCACTGTACAGTGTTTATCAGCTACTTTAAAGCCTTTTTCTATTAAATATTTGGTACTTCTCTGAGGTGATCTCTGTTGCATGCTGCTTTCTTCACTGTGATCATCTGTTAGTGTTACTGCTAATATACCTGGAAATTTTAAAAATTCAATGTAAGATATTGCAAAAGTGGTACTACAACTGATATGCTATGATTCTGGGTTCTGTTCTTCTGAAGAACAATGGTTTTTATTTTATCAGCTAATTCAGTTAATAGCTGACCCCTTGGGCCTTCATATGCTAACATTTACCCTTTGTTAGGCTCATCTGTTGAAAGCTCAGGGTATTTCCCAGGCCTCTCTGCCCAGATAGGACTTAACCTCCAACCTTTTTTGGCACATTGTTTTGTTAACTTGATAAAGAGAGGTCATGGTCCCTATTGTTAAAACCTACCTTTTCAGTTTTCTGTTATCTCAGAGCTAGGTAACTAAACTTCTAACAAGAATTTCTACACTCTTGACGGGGCAGATACTCCAAATTCTCTAACATGCCTCTACTATCACAATTCTACTACCACTTCTGTAGCATCTAATCTCTGATAAGCCTTGGGTAGTCTCATCTAGTAAACACGCAGCGTAGTCTTCAACCAAATTCATGGACATCTGGTTTCTAACTTCTCTTCAGTACACTGTATTTTTCTGTATATGTGTTACTTTCCTGATTTACTCAAGGCATTTACAAATACAGAATGAAATGATCTCATCAGAAGATCACTTGGTGAAAGAACTACACAATTTTTAAACCCACTGAAATCTTAGAATTTAGAAAAACCTTTCAAGTTCTGAATGAATTGTACATCTGAAAGTCATTTGGCTTTTACAGTTAAGAAAATACAGATTTGAACTTAAATTGTACCATGCTTTGTAAATATGCCTATATAAATATTTCAAAGTTTTTTTCAGTACATTATTTCATTCAATCCTCAAGACAAATTCATAAAATGGGTCTAAGTATTATTATCCCTCTTTTATTTCTGGTCTTTTTGCAACATGGTTTCACTGTGCAGTTCAGGCTGGCCTTGAACTCACTTTGTAGCCCAAGTTGGCCTCAAACTCACAAGGGATCCTCCTGCCTCAGCTTTCCAAGTGCTGAGATTACAGGCATGCACCACCATACCCAGTTTAACGAGTTTTCTTGAAATGGGGTACAATTAGTTTAGGGCATTAATTTTATCTACCTGCAATAGTAAGCTGAAATGGGGTACAATTAGTTTAGGGCATTAATTTATCTACCTGCAATAGTAAGCCTTTTAATTGACTCATTTATAGTTAGATGGGACCACCATTGAGCCTATACTTCCAGCAGAAAAAAATGAAAAGAAAGAAGGACAATGATCTCTCTCCTGTCTCCTTGGGAGAAAGAGGATAACTGATATTCTTTATTTCATCCCTCCATTGGTGAAGACATTGGTATACATAGGCTATATATTAAGAGGAGAAAAAGAATTTTAAGAGTGAGCAAAGAGGGATTTCAGGGGTGCTTTACCTGTAAAGTTCACGCTTTACTTGCTACATAGAAAGTAGTCTAGCCATTTGTTTATTTTATGTGAAAAGATGATTAGGAAGCATGACTTTTTTCTCCTCAAAAAAAGTAGTTTCTTCCACATGAAGTTACATCTGGTACTAAATGGCTAAAATATGGAATAGGGCTGAGCTTTAAGGA
>NW_004955454.1:3839896-3853782 GCF_000276665.1 Chinchilla lanigera | reverse complement strand
TCATTCCAACATTCTTTAACACACTCTTTCATATATACTTTCATTTCCAAGTCCTAATGATGAAGGGAAATTTCAAAATACATATACCACTATTTTGTTGTAAGTTGCCATTTGAATTGAGTGGAAAAGATCTGGCAAGTAAAGTCATATACTGGTAGTTTGAGGAAACAAACCTAATTTTATACACTGCTGCTGCAGCAAGGCCTGCTTCTGCACAGGCGTAGCACACATGATGCTTTGTTTCTCCCAAATATTACCTGCACTCACCTTCCACTTGCTTAGGGACCTGGTTTGATAGTCACTATCTCCTACTACATTCCAGGAATGTTTTCCAGACTTCTTTAAATCTAATGGTTTTATTTAACTGCTAAATTATCTCTATTACTGATCTTCAAAATATCAAGCTTTGAATTTTGCTTCCAGTGACAAAAAACTTGCCATCTTTCACTAACTTATTTCTATAAAAGATACTGGGAAACTTTTTTCTCATGGTGATACTCAGAACCTTAACTTCACTCTTTTCTTTAAGCAGTCACTTCTTACTTCATTTACTCAGTATTTCCAAAAGAATATCATCTAGAAAATGTAAAGGCATATATCTATCTTTTCTGAAAGGTTAAAATCTATTAACCTTACACCAGGTATGGTGGCACATGCCTATAATCCCAGCACTCAGGAGGCTGAGGTAGGAGGATTGCTCTGAGTATGAGGAAATCTGGGTTACATAGTGAGTGCAAGGCCAGTCTGAACTGCGTAGTGAGACCATGTCTAAAAACAAACAAACAAAAAGCTATTAACATTGCACTGTGGCCTACCAACCCATAATCACAGGTACCCCAACATTTGCTTTCTCAACTCTCCAAATGCTATCACAAAAATTACATCCCATGAAACTTTTTTTTTTTTTGGGGGGTGCTGGGAATCGAACATCAGGACCTTGCACTTGTCAGGCAGACACTTGTACCACTGAGGTAGATAACCAGCCCATGTTCCACAAAACTTCAAAGTAAGTATAAAGGCAAGATCTTCAGCTACTCTATTAATCAGGTGTCCAAAATTTGTTGATTGCTCAAGTAACGAGACAGGAGAATAAGGCATCACAAAGCTGGCAGGGGAATAGGCATGACCTGTTAATTACAAGATCCCAGACACATGCCCAGAAGTTCCCAAAGCCCTGCACTTGGACTTCTCCCGAGAACTCAAACAGGTTTTCAGTAGGATGGCCTAGACCTGATGTCAGCCTGAGGCATAAGATCCCAGCACCCCCTCTCAGGACCTGTTTCCTCGAGATTTGGACATCATAAAAGGAGAGGCACCACAAGAAGAATTTGCTATGGTGGTTTTTTCTCAAAATGACCCGCCCTTTCTCTAGGTTATTCTTTTATCTTACTTTTTCCCCTTTTACTTTGCCCAAGCTCATTCTACAGAGCCAGTCTCTCCCCAGCTCTTCACTTTTATTTTCTCAAAGAAACTTTGTCACTATTTTTGCTCGCTTTGTTCAAGTCTTCATTTGAGATGAGAAGAACCTGGAAACTAACTCTAGAGGGAGAGGCACGCAAGCCAGGACCCAGTAATGTTTAGTTGGTGAGCTACTTATAGAAGCAGGCTACCAGGTAAAAGTACCAGAAAAGAGGTGGTGATGTTGAAAAACATTTGTTTACTTTAGCCAAAGAAAGACTGTATTTAGGCAGAGAAGGAAATTATAGAAAGTGAGCAATGATTACATGAAAATTAGTAAAACACTAGAGGGTCTAATATTTGAAATCTGTGAAAGAGAAAAGAAAATGACGCCATAAGAAAGAAAGATTATCTCTGAGACAGAACAGAAGCCAACAAAAATACAGGTAACTATTGGCTTAACGCAGGAAACTAAGGGATCTCATGAGAGACCTGGTGTCAGTAGAATGGGAGTAAGGTCTTTAGGCAAGGGTGAAAGCTGTTAATGGTAAATGAGATAGTACTATTACAGGTAGCTAAGACAGATAAAAATTAACAGGCAGTCATGCCAGGACCTCAAGGGAGTCAGTGCAGAAGATGACAACACATCAAAACTGTGACTAGAGGAGCAACTGAAGAAGGCAAGACTTTGAGATTAAAATTGCAATGGCCAAAACCAAAACAAAACAAAACATTTAAAAAAAAAATCCCAATGCCCAGATTTATATACTTCGCTAAGGGATAAATGGAAGCTTGAGGTTATACTGTAATTGAAATAGAACATTATCTCAATAGGGATGGGCCATCCTCTCCTACCCACTAGGACTGAAACTAAAGACTAAGACTTACTGACCAACGATTATTGACCAAAGTTAATGATGTCATCCATATGGTCTTGCTACACGCTCTGCTTCACTACTAGATCAATATTAGCTAAACAGCTATACCTGTAATCTTATTGATTGATTATAGTTTCACCCACGTTGTATCCACCTCATGATTTCTCCTTATAAAACATTCTTGGATAGCTGATCTCAGGGGCAACCCACTGGGGACCCTCTCCTGTCCCTCAGGAGCTATTCCTGTTTCCCATTCCTATTCCCCAATTCCCAACAGTGTATGTCCTATTCCTCTGAGCACCCGCACTCCCCTCTTGAATTCATTCTCTATCTCTCTCTCTCAATAAATCTTTCCCACTCGTAACTTTCATTGTTCCTTGGAATTCATTCTTTGATTTCAGGCAACACAAATTTGACACATCAGGTCCGGAGCTGTATCTCTCCTACATCAGTACCACTAGATTTTCAAGACACATAGCATCACACAGGAGAAAAGCAGCATCTATTATGTACTAGTAGATACATACACACTTCACAACAGAGGATAATCACAAGATGTGGTGGGGCAAGTAAGAAAATGAGGTAGAGTACATCTTTGTTGAAAGTAACAATTTTGTAAAAATTAGCTTCTTTCAAAGTAACAATTTTGTAAAAATCAGCTTCTAGTATGGCGAAATGTTAAATCTGAGGGGTAGGTACAAAGGAAGTAATTACACTACTTTCTGTGAGAATGTTTATAAGAAGAGGTAATTTTAAAAATTGTCTAGTCTCCATACCATCTCAGAAAGGCAATTAGACACAGATAAATACACACTAAAGTACTTTAAAGTTCATTGAAAAAGAACTTAAATAATTGTGTGTGATCAGGATTTGTAGTTCTTTTCACGAGGTTTGTTCTAGAGAGTGACAGATACAAGCTAGCATAACAATTAGACTAGGTGTTTTAGGAATAAAACAAAGTCAGAAGATGAATGTGCCCAAAGGTTTCAAACACTTACTTCATCTCTAGAACTTCCTCTAAGTGTTTCCTTCTCTCTGCTCGAAGATTGGTCAAATGAGTTTCCTTTTCTGCCAGAGATTGCTGAGTAGAAGACAGCTTTGCTTTCATGGACTCTAGTTCCTGTCTTACTTTTTCCATGGCAATCAACAGCTCTTCCACCTATGGTAAGTACAATAAAGAGAAAAGGAGAACATTCTGATCAATTAATGTCAGAGGAAGTGGGTCATGGACAACTTCTAGGCCCAAAAACATTGAGGATACTCTACATAAGAACACATAGAAATTTCTATATTTTTCCTGGATCAGGCATATACATTAAGAAGATACAGCAGATAAAGATATTCCCATATAATTTATTTTCAGTTTATATCAGGAAGAAATACATACACACATATATGTATAGTTTTTTGGCAAAAGCATGTAAACTATAGTTCAAGAAGTTATACTCTGCCATATATAACCCATTTTATAGATTTCTGCTTGGAAATGGTTTAGAAATTTGCATGTGTATCACATAAAACACAAATATAACAAAAACATAATAAATATTTGTAGAATGTTTAGGAAATAAAGGACATGAACTTGACTAATAGATTCAACATATAAATAGACAGGTACTTGTTTTAAAGGCAGGCAGGAAAAAACAAACACATATGACCAGACTGATAGAAAGAAGACAGAAAGCTTTAAAAAGACCTGAAAAATACTTTTGATATAAATAGACCTGAAAACAAACAAAAACAAAAATTTTCCCAAGGTAAAAATAATGAAAATGTTAAAACACCAGAAAGAAACCAAGGTAGCAACAAAGTATGTAGTTTATCAGTAATTTCTACTTACTCTGTTGACCAAATCAAAGTTATTTAAACAAACATATTTATTCATTTTAATTCAGAAGCAAAGACTATGCTGATGAAAATGTGTTATCATCCAAATGTAACTTCAACCAGCTAAGCACACAACCAACTGCACCAAACACAAGAATTTTTATCAGGATGCTGTTTGCCAAGAATAGTATCAGTGACAACAAATCTATTCAGAAGTAGTGGTGAGACAGGCAGAGTAGGGCATCTGTTATTCACTGCTCCTACATTAAGTCAATTTGTGTGATACTCTGCATATAGAAGTGTAGTGTGACATGCCACAGTTGTTCAGAGATCCATAGAAATCAGAGACTCATACCCATGCTGCATGTTGCTTGGTATCAGCTGCTAACACTAGTAGTAGTTTTTAGTTTTTTGACACATTTAGTTTTTTGATACCTGCTTACTTTATCTTTACAGAAATCATCATAGCCCAAGTTTCCATATGAATATAATTATATAGATCTCTTCAGACAAGTATTCACACCCACAAGTTTTGTAAGAATACATAAAACTGTCTGCCATTCGGAGAACTGTTTATGATTCCATTTTATCGACTTCATTCATGTAACATCTTGTCTAAAATTGGGTACAAACACTACATCGAGATTCTTACAATAACACAAATTCAGTAGTGCAAAAGGCACTCTAAAACATGAAACACTTGCTGAATGTGGTGGTGCACACCAGTAATCCCAGCGTTTGCAAGGCTGAGGCAGGAGGATTGCCATAAATTTGAGGTCAGTGGGTATGTGTGAGTTCAAGGCCAGCTTGAACTGCACAGTGAAACTCTTGTCTCAAAAGAAACAAAAAAAAACCCATGAAATTCAGGATACCTCCATCCTTTCTGGAATTAACCAAATAATCTCAAAAAATTTCCCTACCATCTATCTTTCATCACTCCACACAAAAAATGGCATCAATTTCTGATATAAATTGGAGATACAGGGGCTGGGGATTTAGCTCAGCGGCAAAAGCGCCTGCCTGGCAAGCGCAAGGTCGTGAGTTCGGTTCCCGGTACCGGAGAAAAATAAAAATAAATTGGAGATACAGCTGTTAACACTTTACACATACATGAGGAAGCATGCATAAATTACTGATTCTTCCTTTTTCTCCCCCAAAGAAAGCCAACTCTATACATATTTCCATACATCTAAATTCCTAGTAAACATTATTATTTTTTTTGGTACATATTATTGAAACACAACATACATAAAAAGAATTACTCAAACAGTAAGTGTACAACTTAAAGAATCATCTCCAGGTAAACACATTTGTATAATTAACATACAAATTAATAAAGGGAACATTACCACGGGGCTGAGGATTTAGCTCAGCGGTAAAAGCGCCTGCCTGGCAAGCGCAAGGTCGTGAGTCCGGTTCCCGGTACCGGAGAAAAACCAAAAAAAAAAAAAAAAAAAAAAACCAAAGAGAATATTACCAGAACAGTAGAAATTGCCTCATATGCATTTTCCAGATAAAAGGTAACTGTATTCTTTTTTTGCACACTGTAGATTTTATTTATTTAATTTTGTACAAATGGAATTATGTAGCACATAATTGTACAGATTTTTCACTTATCATTGTATCTGTGAAATTTGTCCATGTTGTTGGGTAAAATTATACTTCAGTAATTCTCAAAACTGTAGATATTCCAACTGTTTGAAAATACCAAAATTTATTTAGGATACTTTTGAGAAAGAGAAGTTTTTAACTTTGATGGAGTTAAATCAATTTTTTCTTTATATTTTTTATATGTTCATGGCATTATGTATGCCGAATAAGATTACGTCTACCTCAATATCATGAGGATATTTTTCCATCTTTTCTGATAAATCCTTTGTTTCATGTTTAGGTTTACAATATATATGCAATTGATTTGTTTGCATTGCAATGGTCATCATAACCTATTCTTTATCAATATGGATCATCAACTGACTCAGGACCATAAAAGGTTATGAGGACTTCAACAGTCATGGTCAGAAAGAACGTTACATTTATTTTGCAAAAGATCAGAAATTATTTTACAGACTACTTACAAAGTGTAGGAAAATTCAACAATGCTTCATACTGCATATAAGCACCTTTAAATGTTGTAAATGAGCAATGTAAAAATCTTACAGGCATATGAAAATATACCACCTGTACATATTTCAAAATTAATATAAAAATACACATCTATATTTGGTAATCTCCCATTATCTATGGTTTTGCTTTCTACACTTTCAGTTACCTACAGTCTGAAGATATTAAAAGGAGATATCCAGAAATAAGCCATTCATTAAGTTTTAGATTGTGTGCCATTCTGAGTAACATGATGAAATCTCACAGACATCTCCAGAATGCCTGGATATGAATTATTCTTTTGTCCCAAGTATCCACACTGTAATATGCTCCCTGCCCGGATAGTAATTTAGTAGTGACCTCAGTTATAAGATTCACTGACCTGGGCATGTAGTGCTTACCTTCAAGTAGTCCTTATTTTAATAATGGTCCAAAGTACAAAGTGATACTGGCAATTCAAATATGTCAGAGTGAAGCAGTAAAGTGCTTACTTTAAATGAAAAGAAAGACGTACATTAAGATATTTTGAAAGTGGGTTGGCAGATCATATTCACTTTCATTATAGTATAGTACCACAATTGTTCTCTTAGTTAGTATTAATCTTTTATGGTACCTAATACCATATTGTAGGTACATATGTACAAAAAAACTCAATACATATAGAGCTCAATACTATTTGTGGTTTTAAGCATCCACTGATGGGGCATCTTTTGTATCTCTCACATATAAAGAAGAGTTACTGTACTCATCAGCTAAGAGCATTGTAAGTGCGCTTATTCAACTGTTACCACCCTAAACCTGCTGTGAAAGATAATCAGCATTCTTAATTTGTATTCCTTATTGCTTTTACATTTTTTTAACCTCTTATGTATATACAGTAAAACCATGGATTGCAAGTAATTGTTCTGTAAGTGTTTCACAAGATGAGCAAACATTAATAAATTTTAATTTGATGAGCGACGTCTTGCAATACAAGTATCACATGACACTGAATATCACACGCTCACAACTGAGCCAATGGTTTTTCAGTTTTTCTCTTGCTGAGGGATTGTGGGTGGTTTCTCCCAGCAGCAGGAGGTTACAGAGATCTTGTTTACAGAGGAGGAGAAAAAGGCAGAGGAATCTTTCGCTTCAAGTGAGATTAGAGAGATGTGTAAAATGTGAGAAAGAATGCAAAATTCTGCAGAAAAGCACTAGTGGAATAAGGTTGCAGCACTGTGAGCAATGAATCTTTTAACAACAATGCAATGTCACTCTTCTGCAAAATCCTCAAAAGGCGGCAAAATCTAGTGTCACTGGACAGGTTCCTTGTTAAAATTACACAAAAAGAAAAACACTGGGCCAGGGATATACCTCAGTGGCATAGCACCTGCCTGGCAAGTGCAACATCCTGAGTGCAATTCCTGGAACCAAGAGAAGAGAAAGAGGAAGAGGAAGAGGAAAAGATTCTATTGAGCCTATAGATAGCAGTGATTCCCTTAATGACAGTAAAAGTCATCCTACCCAATAACCCTTCTCTCTTGTCTTCCTCACACCAGCCATGAAAGTTTTCAAAAGTAAGTGCAGGTTAATTTATTTTTCTTCATATTTTATATTGTATTTATTACTTTGCATTGTGTTACAGTATTGTAATCATTTTATATGAATATTATTGAGTTGTAGAATGAATCATCTGAGATTCCATAATTTCTTATGGGGAAATTAGCTTTGATATATAGTGCTTTGGATTACAACCATGTTTCCAGAAAGAATTATACTCACAAACCAAAGTTCTAGTGTACCCCCAAATTAATCACTGACTATTTTTATATAAATGCAGTGTTCTGATTTTATTTTTTCAGCATTATACTTTTTCATGGATTTTTTTTTAAAAGGCCACCATGTATTCCAGAAACAAGAGCATAACAGCCTTAGTTACTCAACAACCAATACACAATGACACTCCAACAGCTTTGACCATTCTAACACTCTAAGCTCCCTGGAAAAATGGCTAATTCCAAACTTGTGACCAAAATGTACAAACTATCTTTATACATCTTAAGAGAAAGTGAGAGGGAGGGAGACAAAGAGATTGAGAACAGAAAGAGAAAGACACCTACAGAAAAACAATTAAACATTCATACCCTCTATGAATATAGATGTAAAAATCCTCAAAACATATGTGAAACTTGCACGTGAACATGGAATGTGTAAATACTGGGATTTATTCAATGAATGCCATTTGGTATAACATAAAAAAGCAATCACTGTAACAGTGCATTAATAGAATAGGGTATGAAAATATATCATCTCAATAAATACAGAAAAAGCCTTAAAAATTTTTTAGCGCCCTTTCTTCATAAAACATTTTAAAAATGGAAATAGAACTTCTTCAACTGATAAAGAACAACTATGGTGAAAAAAATAAGTGCTTTCCCTGTAAGACCAGGTCAAAGAACAAGACCAGGATATTTGTTCTCGCCACTTCAATTTAACATTATACTAGAGATGATACCCAGGAAAATGAGGACATGCAAAAATATTAGAAGTTATCCACACTGGGATATCAACTATATCCAATGGAAGATGACATGCTCTTATATGGAAAAAAATCACAAGGAATGCACTAAAATTCACTAATCCACTAATAATTAATGAGTACAGGAAGACTGCTGGACAAAAGATCAATATACAAAAATCAACTATAGACTGCACATCATGACACATGCTCATAATCTCAGCTACTTTAGAAGGCCAACACGGGAAGATTTCAAGTTCAAGGTTAGCCCAGCATCACAAGAAGTCACAAAACAAAACAAATAAAACAATTGTAGGCCCATACATGGCAATGAAAACAAAATTAAGAAAATAATTCCACTTAAAATAGCATTAAAACAATGGAATATATAGGTATAAATTTAACAAAAGAGGGCCGGGGATGTAGCTCAGTGGCACAAGGGCCTGCCTGGCAAGCGCAAGGTCCCGAATTCAATTCCCAGTACCAAAGGAAGAAACAAACAAAAAAAAGAACTGCAAAATAAATACTGAAAATTATAAAATATACTTTAAAAAATTAAAAATGGAAGACAGATCAAATTTACAGATTGAAAGAATTTTGTTAAAGTATTTCACAAAATAAAAGATAGAGAATAGGAAACAGGGAGATAGATCTTTTGCAAATGGGAATGGGACCAGGAGGTGGAGGAAGGGGGAGGTATGGAGACATGAAGGACAAATAAGAATTAAGATGTGTCATGTATACGTATCAACTCCCCATGATGCATATAATCATGTAGTACAAACATGTACTAAAACAAATTTGAAAAAAAGAAGGGAAAAAAATTGATCTATAGGTTTAACATAATCTTGGTTTTTGGTGTTATTTTCTTCTTCTAAACATCTTCCTTTAGAGATTTAGATTTCTTACCTTTCCAAGAAATTATAACTATACAGCAAGTTTTTCACCAGTTATCACAAGAAGTCATAAAACAAATCTCTTCTAGTTTAGAGCTTATCTTTTCCTTTCATTATGGTATAATTTGATGATCAGAAATACATGAAAATAATAAAATTTATTAAGCACTTGTTTTAGGATTTCTAATTATCATACCCTATTTAAGAAATCTGTTTTTGTTTTTGTTTATTTTGAGACAGGGTCCCGCTGTGTAGTTCCGACAGACCTTGAACTCACTCTGTAGCCTAGACTAGCCTCAAACTTGCAGCGATCTTCCTGCCGCAGTTAAAAGTAGGGATCTCCATTATTCATTCATCTACAGTAACATACATCCACACCTTGCCATAGTCTTCTTGTTGGCAGACAGCCTTTCACTACACCTAGGCTGTGTATCTTACTTTGGGCAATGAGATTTTAGCTTATCTGATACAAGCTGTGGTTTAAAGTCTGTACATTTGGGTTGCATTTCTGCCAATGCCAAAAGAGCAACATACAAAGTAGGTGTTGCCCCTCAGCTGTGTCCTAGAATGAGCCATGTGGAACAGAGGCACCCTTTTCTATTTTTCAGAATTGTTTTAGTAAGACTGAAAAAACTTCCTGTAAGTTTACTAAAAGTCACCAATATAAATCTCTAGACTTGAAATTTGTGGGGAAACTTTTTATTACTCACTTGTATTTTCAAGGTTTTTTTTTCATATTTAGTTGGTTTTACTAAATGCCATTTTTAGCCGGGCATGGTGGTGCACGCCTGTAATCCCAGCACTCAGGAGGCTGAGGCAGGAGGATCACTGAGAGTTCAAGGCCAGCCTGAGCTACATAGTGAGCTCAATGCCAGCCTGAACTGCATAGTGAGACCCTGTCTCAAAAAAAAAAAGAAATTCTATTTTCCTTGGCAGCTGGTCATTTAGTCTAAATTTTCAAATTTACCAGCAAAAGGTATCATTGATACCTTTTTTAACCTCTTCATGACTAGTAGTTATGAATGTGCAAACATTCTAAATATTGTTCATTGTGTGTCTTCCCCCCTCCACCCTTATAGTCTCAGAAAGGATGGTCAGTTTTTTTTGTGTTTTCAAAGACTCAATTTTGGGCTCTATGGGTCATTTTTAAAGAAGAGTCTTCGTTGCCTACTGCCTCTCCCGCCACCTTAGGCTGCCCTTGATCTTCTCTTTCGTCCTGCCAAAACACAACTCAATGTTCAACAGATTATCAAGCACTTATCTTTGAATACCCTGCCCATTCATCCCCTAATCTGAGTATAGTATTTCTTATTTTTTGCCAACTTCTAAATGCATATTTTATCAACCAACAGTTTCTATGGAAATTTTCTTGGCACTTAGTTTTTAACGTTTAAAAGTAAGTGTTACCTTTCACTCAAAACTTAAACTTTTACTTTTTTGTGGTGCTGGGGATCAAACCCAGGGCCTTCTGCATGAAAACTTAAACTTTTAGAGTTCTGTGTTAGTATACTTTTCCAAAAGATGGCTTAATTTTCTCATTTGAGTGACAGATCCACAAGATATCTGCCTCAAATTACATTATGTCCAAACAAATTTCAAATCATTTTAGTATTCAAGGCAAGAAAGTGCCATAAACAAGGATTTTCCAACTAATCACCTGATTTGCTCTCTGGCTCCAAGCTGGGGAAAACAGTTTCAAAGTCAATTTGAATTACTTCATTTTCTGCTTCTTTTCTGCAGCTGAGGTGAACACACTCAGCTAGCACTATCTGAATATCTACTTCATCACATGCCTATCACAAAGCAGTTGTTGGTTAACAATGAGTATCATTCCTTCTCAAGAAGGAATGAAAGATAAAAGAAGAGATAAATTCTAAACTAAAAAACATAGAAATTCTTCATAATTTAAAAATATGCTCCAAGTTACCACACAATTTTTAAAAGCAGAAATTGTAAGATGGGGGGCGGGTGGCAGCCTTGGCTGGAGCTGAGAATCAAGAATGTAACTTAACTGCCTCCAGTAACATATTAAGGAGAAAGCTCAGGCTTGGCAATGTGCAGTGCCAGCAGGACCAGATGGTTTGCTTAAATCACATGCTAATAAACTTTTATTCAGAGTAAGAAGGGAACAAATTATGACTCTACAGCAGACCTATTTTCCTTAAGAAAGCAAAGCAATGGGGTGCTTCAGGTGCTGGCAAAGCCTGCAACTTCCATTTCCCACACCATTCTATTTCATAACAGAGAACAATGCACATATTGTGGCTTCCAAGATGCTTATGGAAATTTTTGTTATAATTTTTTGAAAAAGTAAAGGTTCTAAATCTCCAAAGGAAGAAGACAATTAGAAGAAAAAAGAAAACAGTACCGAAACCAAGATTATCTCGAGGTTAACCAGTCACCACGTAAGCCAGACATTCACTTGAGAAGTCCTCTAGTTTCCTTGATTTGAACCTATCCTGTTTTAACACTCCCAAAAAAGTGCTACAGAACATCTTCTAAAGTACTGGTCACATACATACATACACACCTTCTCTTAAATCCTTTCAGTGTCTCATAGTCACTCATAATGAAAATTTGAATTTGCATTTTCTAACAAAAAAATCTTTTTCCAATACAGATGTTCCTCATTTAATGACCTACCTGTTTAACAATTGTTTGGACTTAAAACCTAGGTGCACTGTTTGGATTTATGACCATTCTTTTTTTATGTAGTTCTGTCCATCTTGTTCAATGTCTCTTTTTGTACAGTAGACCTTGTTTAAACAGTAATGCAATTTTTGCTGACTGTACAGTATAGTACTGTAGTTTTATGTTCTGTTATACATTACAGCACTGCATGTAAAAGTTATGCAAATAAGAGCAAAATCATGAAGGTGGAGTTTCCTTTGACCATTTCTTTGTTCTGAATATTGTAATGTACATACTACATACAATTCCACATTTGGCCACCAATTCAATTAATGCCTTACTTGCAGGAACAGAACTCAGTTGTTAAACAGAAAATGTGTGCATTTTCTTTTTGCTAATACATGGTAATTCTTTGACAATATATACACCAAAATTACAGTATCTTATGGATATGAAATAAGTATTCCTTTTATAGTAACAACAATAATATATTATCTGACTACTTTGAAGACCACTGTTAAAGTGCTTTCAATGTATTGTCTCAAAAACTCACAATGATCCTATGACATGGGTAACATTATTATTATTATTATTATTATTATTATTATTATTATTTATCTGACTACTTTGAAGACCACTGTTAAAGTGCTTTCAATGTATTGTCTCAAAAACTCACAATGATCCTATGACATGGGTAACTTATTATTATTATTATTTATTTATGGAACTAGAAACAGGATCAGAACATATAGTACCTTGTCCAAGGGTACCTTGTCATACGGGCAAAGGAAAAATAGCTGAGTCCAACCTTGGGAGCTAACTTCCTTGCATTCACAATTAATGCTGTTTTCCTACAATGCATTAATGTTCACTGAATCACTCTGAAAACATTTTACACAATTATATCTAATGAGTCGTTCTGGGAAGTATTCCCATGCCCACTCTTACATCTTTCCATATTTCCTTTCTTTCTCTTTTCTCTTATAGAACTCTTTTCTCTTTAATATTTAGCTCCTACCATGTGCTATATAATATGTGCTATTTACTGAGAGTACAAAAAAAACCAAAACAGACATACCTCTACAGCTCTTAAGCTTAAAACCTATACTGTCTCTATGCTTAGAACATCCACTAGCTAATAAAATGTATGAATGTATAACTAAAAACTATATATGTAAAAAAGCATAGGGTATTATGAAAAGATGAAACGTGAGTCTCTTGTCTATGTCCTAGGACCTGGAAAAAGTTTCTCTTACTGCTCAATATAACACTAGAAACATTAGACAGAGCAATAACAAGAGAGAAGGAAAAGAAGGAATATGTATTGGAAAGGAATAAATTAAATTATCATTATTTGCAAACAATATGACACAGAAAACTCAAACATTTCTACTTCTAGAAGCAACAGTGAAATTCGGTAATGTAGCATATACAAAATCAATACACAAAAATCAGTAGTGTTAGCCAGGCATGGTGCTGAATGCATGTATCCCTGTACAGGGGAGGCTGAGGCAGGAGGACCACCACAAATTCAAGACCAGCCTAGGCTGAGGCAGGAGGACCACCACAAATTCAAGAAGGCCATCCTGAACAACATAGCGAGACACCGCCTTCAAAAAATATAAAAATAAGACAAGAACAAATAGCATTTTATATACC
>NW_004955454.1:3834491-3839796 GCF_000276665.1 Chinchilla lanigera | reverse complement strand
GGAACCGAACTCACGGCCTTGCGCATGCCAGGCACGCGCTTTTGCCGCTGAGCTAAATCCCCAGCCCCTATTTAGGGTTATTTATATTTAATTCCAACTTAGGTCACAAGAAGTTAAAAAGATTTGAGAAAAACAGTTATAATTAATGCTCATGTCTCATGTAGTGGGAAGCTAAGCACCATGATAAAAATGTTAAGGGCAGGAAGTATGAAGGAACTCCAATAATTAGTGTACTTCACCATTTCCACCATTGTCCTATAAGAGTTTAAAGCTCCAATTAAACTATTAACTCTAATGAAGTAAAAATGTTAGGAGCAGTCCAGCCTATAAATTTCTATAAGGTGAACAATATACAAGGGCTGGGTACTGAGGTAGGAAAAATAGGAGCAGAATCAGTTAGACAAGATTAGTGAGGAAGTTCCAAGGGATAGCTGATCAAAAACTTTGCTTTGCTTTATAATTTTAACAAGGACTCAATCTCACCAATCCTATTTCTTTTAGCTGTATAGCACACTTTTGTTTTCCTTTGAAATTCAAGTGTAGGAAATTTTTATATTAATTTATATGGCTCTCCTACAGAATATTTCAGTATTTTAGTTCACTGTGACAAAACGCTTTCAACTGCATGAAAAGTCTTTTATTATGTCTGATGACTCAAAAAAAAAAAAAAACAATACGTGTGATAGAATAGTTAATAAGCATGGCTTTGAAAAAGTGTACAAGTCCATAAGCCCTGTAACTTGGAATGCATAAATTGTTACTAGCATATAATCTGCGTAACTACTACTAGAATTTAGATGTAGATGTCCCCTCCAAAGCTTTATGGGATGGT
The DNA here is from genome assembly GCF_000276665.1 of Chinchilla lanigera. Lineage (NCBI taxonomy): Eukaryota > Metazoa > Chordata > Mammalia > Rodentia > Chinchillidae > Chinchilla > Chinchilla lanigera. The sequence continues at coordinate 3,838,964 of NW_004955454.1, read as the reverse complement.
AGGTGGGGTCAGGTTGGGAGAGGCAGGTCAGTGGGGTTGTGGCCTGAAAGGGTTAATCAGGCTTCCCCACTAGTCCCTTTTTTATCTCTGCTTCCAGACTGCAGTGCCACAAGCAGCTTTTCCTCTGCCATGCTTCTCTGCCATGGAGCCAGCGAACTATGGACTGAAACCTCTACAAACTGAACCAAATAAACCTTTTTTCCTTTAAATTGTGGATGTTGAGCATTCTGTCCCAGTGACAAGAAAAGTAACTCAAGACAGCTATTTGAAATTTTGTGGTTGACTGAAAAGACCATGTCATCATAAACAACCAAATGGCATTTAAAAATGTCACCAATGTTACAAAAATTTTTAAGTGAAATACTAAAGAATATCAAGAGAAAATAATTTAAAATAATTTCCACTTTTACTACTTAAGGCAAGTCAGACTGATCAGCTACTATAATATCCTCAAATAGCATGAACATTTTTTGATAGCTATTTTCTACAGCTTTCTTAATTCCAAGTATATTCTACATTGCTCTCCTAAAAGGCAAACATTTTTTAAATATTAGCACTCATATAACAGTACTGCACTGTTCTTAGGTAGATATAAACACTGATTTTGTTTGTGGAAACTTAAGACATTTTGTAAAACTAAAATCCATTTTATAAGTACACAATTTACCCCACAGAGGTTTGAATCTATCTTTCCATTTTATTAATCTCAGAAGACGAAGAGAAAGAAAAACAGGAGCCACTGTCACTGTTACCACTGCCATTAGCATGGCCACGCCTGAAATGCAAGGAGACCCAGGTTGCTCCCACCTCTGTTTCTTCTGCCATGGGTTGCCCGATGTACTCTGATTTGTTCTAAATATCTACTGACACACGGTAGACGACTATGAATTGTAGGTATGCAGAACTGGCCACAGCTGACAATATTAACAGGGGATTTCAGAAACTAGCATTGATGTGATATCCAGATAGAAGTCCTGAGAATAAATAAGCAATCTGATTCTATGAGGTGCTGATTATCTTGTATAGGGTGACAAGGAAGGATTAAATAGTAAACAAGGAAGGGCAGGTTACTTTGACAGTCTGAGTTTAACTTCATATTCCATAACAAAGATGCTATCTTCAGAAGCTTTTTGGGGAGAGGTAGCAGATTTTCATTCAAACTCTGTGAAGACCTGATTGTCCTAGAAATACAGAAGACACTGAAGGAGCAGAATAAGAGAGCTGAAATAGTTTTTCTCCACATTCAGTACATTTTCATCTTTTGGAGGTCTTTTGGAACACAATTTACTTCATGTGGATCATCAATCAAGTGACAGAGGCCTGATTCTCTTACAAATCATTTGGCATTAGGGGGATAGGAAGCCTCTGTTAAGACTAGTTAATGGCAGGAAAGACAGTTGGTGAGTACCATCAAGAAAGAATACAAATTGAAGAGGGTGGCCAGTTAAAAAGTCTGTAATGATAGTGTAGCAGATGAAGGTGCTTTGTACAACTGTGCCTGCAGAAAGGCTGATGGATTCTGCTGGTCACTGCACTAATGTCCACTTGGGAAGGAAGCTGCTTGGCCTGCCTGCCTCAGCAGACATGAGCTATACTGTATCTGTGAAAAGAAGGATGAATAGGACAGGATACTAGCTGCTGGCAGGACTTTTAAAAGTTGTCAAGAAGCAGCAGCAGAAGCAGAGAAAGGAGTTGAAGCAGTTGACCAAATGAAATCAGTAGGCTACATATGTCAGACATACATGCACTTTGCACCCAACACACCACTGATCAATCACCTCGAGTGAGAAGGGTGGGGGAAGGCTTAGCAAATTTAATATTCAGCAAAAAGTGAGTACAGTAACACCATAATCCTTGATTGTGACTCACTATCCCTCTCCTAGTGGGGTGGAGATCTTGTTTGCAGAGGAAGAGAAATGTTAGTGATGAACAATAATTATTAGGTTATTTTTCTTGGTTTGATGAGGTCAGGATCATTCCAGAAAACCAGGTGTGTGCCACCGCGCCCAGTCTTCAGAACAAATTTTAATACCTTATTTCTAGAACTTTTATTTAGTAGTTATTTTATTTGTCTTGGTGTTTTTTGTTTGTTTTGTTTTGTTTTTTGGTACCAGGAATCAAACTCAGAAACTTGCACTTGCCAGGCAGGTGCTATGCTGCTGAGCCATATTCCTGGCCCTAGTAGTTATTTTAAAGGTTTTCTATACTCCTGAAACATTTCCTTATATTCTTTAATGATCCCATATCTTATTAAGTGTTTGATCTTATTAACAACAGTTTTGCTCATCACATTATTTATTTTCCGGAAATATAATCTTCAGTTTTGGATGCAAGAGAGGTTCAAAATGAAGTTTGGTACTGTGATACACACACACACACACACACACACACACACACACACACACAAAAATTCTCATTCCAACATTCTTTAACACACTCTTTCATATATACTTTCATTTCCAAGTCCTAATGATGAAGGGAAATTTCAAAATACATATACCACTATTTTGTTGTAAGTTGCCATTTGAATTGAGTGGAAAAGATCTGGCAAGTAAAGTCATATACTGGTAGTTTGAGGAAACAAACCTAATTTTATACACTGCTGCTGCAGCAAGGCCTGCTTCTGCACAGGCGTAGCACACATGATGCTTTGTTTCTCCCAAATATTACCTGCACTCACCTTCCACTTGCTTAGGGACCTGGTTTGATAGTCACTATCTCCTACTACATTCCAGGAATGTTTTCCAGACTTCTTTAAATCTAATGGTTTTATTTAACTGCTAAATTATCTCTATTACTGATCTTCAAAATATCAAGCTTTGAATTTTGCTTCCAGTGACAAAAAACTTGCCATCTTTCACTAACTTATTTCTATAAAAGATACTGGGAAACTTTTTTCTCATGGTGATACTCAGAACCTTAACTTCACTCTTTTCTTTAAGCAGTCACTTCTTACTTCATTTACTCAGTATTTCCAAAAGAATATCATCTAGAAAATGTAAAGGCATATATCTATCTTTTCTGAAAGGTTAAAATCTATTAACCTTACACCAGGTATGGTGGCACATGCCTATAATCCCAGCACTCAGGAGGCTGAGGTAGGAGGATTGCTCTGAGTATGAGGAAATCTGGGTTACATAGTGAGTGCAAGGCCAGTCTGAACTGCGTAGTGAGACCATGTCTAAAAACAAACAAACAAAAAGCTATTAACATTGCACTGTGGCCTACCAACCCATAATCACAGGTACCCCAACATTTGCTTTCTCAACTCTCCAAATGCTATCACAAAAATTACATCCCATGAAACTTTTTTTTTTTTTGGGGGGTGCTGGGAATCGAACATCAGGACCTTGCACTTGTCAGGCAGACACTTGTACCACTGAGGTAGATAACCAGCCCATGTTCCACAAAACTTCAAAGTAAGTATAAAGGCAAGATCTTCAGCTACTCTATTAATCAGGTGTCCAAAATTTGTTGATTGCTCAAGTAACGAGACAGGAGAATAAGGCATCACAAAGCTGGCAGGGGAATAGGCATGACCTGTTAATTACAAGATCCCAGACACATGCCCAGAAGTTCCCAAAGCCCTGCACTTGGACTTCTCCCGAGAACTCAAACAGGTTTTCAGTAGGATGGCCTAGACCTGATGTCAGCCTGAGGCATAAGATCCCAGCACCCCCTCTCAGGACCTGTTTCCTCGAGATTTGGACATCATAAAAGGAGAGGCACCACAAGAAGAATTTGCTATGGTGGTTTTTTCTCAAAATGACCCGCCCTTTCTCTAGGTTATTCTTTTATCTTACTTTTTCCCCTTTTACTTTGCCCAAGCTCATTCTACAGAGCCAGTCTCTCCCCAGCTCTTCACTTTTATTTTCTCAAAGAAACTTTGTCACTATTTTTGCTCGCTTTGTTCAAGTCTTCATTTGAGATGAGAAGAACCTGGAAACTAACTCTAGAGGGAGAGGCACGCAAGCCAGGACCCAGTAATGTTTAGTTGGTGAGCTACTTATAGAAGCAGGCTACCAGGTAAAAGTACCAGAAAAGAGGTGGTGATGTTGAAAAACATTTGTTTACTTTAGCCAAAGAAAGACTGTATTTAGGCAGAGAAGGAAATTATAGAAAGTGAGCAATGATTACATGAAAATTAGTAAAACACTAGAGGGTCTAATATTTGAAATCTGTGAAAGAGAAAAGAAAATGACGCCATAAGAAAGAAAGATTATCTCTGAGACAGAACAGAAGCCAACAAAAATACAGGTAACTATTGGCTTAACGCAGGAAACTAAGGGATCTCATGAGAGACCTGGTGTCAGTAGAATGGGAGTAAGGTCTTTAGGCAAGGGTGAAAGCTGTTAATGGTAAATGAGATAGTACTATTATAGGTAGCTAAAACAGATAAAAATTAACAGGCAGTCATGCCAGGACCTCAAGGGAGTCAGTGCAGAAGATGACAACACATCAAAACTGTGACTA
>NW_004955454.1:3830193-3832563 GCF_000276665.1 Chinchilla lanigera | reverse complement strand
TTATCTGACTACTTTGAAGACCACTGTTAAAGTGCTTTCAATGTATTGTCTCAAAAACTCACAATGATCCTATGACATGGGTAACTTATTATTATTATTATTTATTTATGGAACTAGAAACAGGATCAGAACATATAGTACCTTGTCCAAGGGTACCTTGTCATACGGGCAAAGGAAAAATAGCTGAGTCCAACCTTGGGAGCTAACTTCCTTGCATTCACAATTAATGCTGTTTTCCTACAATGCATTAATGTTCACTGAATCACTCTGAAAACATTTTACACAATTATATCTAATGAGTCGTTCTGGGAAGTATTCCCATGCCCACTCTTACATCTTTCCATATTTCCTTTCTTTCTCTTTTCTCTTATAGAACTCTTTTCTCTTTAATATTTAGCTCCTACCATGTGCTATATAATATGTGCTATTTACTGAGAGTACAAAAAAAACCAAAACAGACATACCTCTACAGCTCTTAAGCTTAAAACCTATACTGTCTCTATGCTTAGAACATCCACTAGCTAATAAAATGTATGAATGTATAACTAAAAACTATATATGTAAAAAAGCATAGGGTATTATGAAAAGATGAAACGTGAGTCTCTTGTCTATGTCCTAGGACCTGGAAAAAGTTTCTCTTACTGCTCAATATAACACTAGAAACATTAGACAGAGCAATAACAAGAGAGAAGGAAAAGAAGGAATATGTATTGGAAAGGAATAAATTAAATTATCATTATTTGCAAACAATATGACACAGAAAACTCAAACATTTCTACTTCTAGAAGCAACAGTGAAATTCGGTAATGTAGCATATACAAAATCAATACACAAAAATCAGTAGTGTTAGCCAGGCATGGTGCTGAATGCATGTATCCCTGTACAGGGGAGGCTGAGGCAGGAGGACCACCACAAATTCAAGACCAGCCTAGGCTGAGGCAGGAGGACCACCACAAATTCAAGAAGGCCATCCTGAACAACATAGCGAGACACCGCCTTCAAAAAATATAAAAATAAGACAAGAACAAATAGCATTTTATATACCAATAATGAACCCACCAAGAAACACACTAGAAAAACAATATGATTCTCAATACTATCAAGAAAAATTAAATACCATACTTCCCCCAAAATAAGATGTAGCTGGAAAATAATCAGCCTTGAAAACTAGAGATCAAAAATGTCAGCCCCGTCAGCCTATCCTTGCATTCTGTTAGAGTAGCTGCTGAGCAAGAAAACAGTGATGGCAGAACCCAATTAAAAAATGGGCAACTGAAATGAATAGATATTTCTCAGAAGAAAAATATAAAAGGCCAATAAATAAAAGAAAAAAAATGTTCAACATCACTAGTCATTAGTGCAAAGCAAATTAACACACCATGGAGATTTCATCTTACTCCAGAAAGAATGGCACTCATCAAGAAATTAAATGACAGATGCAGGTGAGGCCGTGGTGCAAAAAGAACCCTTGTCCATCTTTGGTGGGAGTGTAAACTAGGACAACCATTATGAAAATCAGTATAGCAATACCTCAAAAAAACTAAATAGAAATTCCATGTGACCTACCTATTTACTAGAAATCCTCCTGAAGGAGTTAAAGACATATTACAGTGATACACACTGCATCAGTTTATAGGTGCATAATTCATAATAGCTAAATCTTAGAAGCAGCCCATATGTCCATCAACAGAAAAGTGGACATAGGAAATGTGGTATTTATACATAGTAGAGTATTACTCCCTATAAAAGATACATTTGAGCCATTTTAGGAAAATACATACACCATGAAAATATAAACATAATGTTACCTGAAATAAATCAGACTCAAAAACCTCAAAAATAAATAGAGGTCATTTCTCTATTAAAGAAAAACGGCTTATGCCAAATGCACCTAGTTTGTCTCCTTTAGATCAGTCAGATTAAGACTTCTGATCCCTGCCTAGGCATGGTCACATCCTCCTCATATGAAGCAGCCATAAGATGGACCTTTAGCCCTTCTGCATCCCTTGAGAGAGTGGGATCAAGTCTTACAGGAGGGGTGAAGTAAGACAGAATAAATAAGGATAGCAGGGAGACAAGACAAGTAACTTAAAATTTGTACTTTCAAAAGGACAAAAACTTCAGAACACAAAGTTACCAAAGGTTATCTATATCTACAGTCTCTAGGCTTATTATTCTTTTCTTCCAGTCCTATCACACCCAAAATCCACTAAAGATACAATAAATTCATAAATAATCTTAGTTGATAGGGTAACGGGAAAGAAACCTGACATCAAGAAACAAAGTAGATTGGGCCCCTGCCTTTCTCCTATACAATGGACTATTCTTTCTCCTGTGACATCAATTATCTTTATTCCTGTTGGTGGACCA
>NW_004955454.1:3801023-3829590 GCF_000276665.1 Chinchilla lanigera | reverse complement strand
AACACACACACACACACACACACACACACACGTACACCCTAGAAACCAAGAAGGTGAAGACCAGTATGGTGAAATTTGGAAAATAATGAAGAAAAAACTAAAGCCATTAGAAGATGAAAAGATCTCCCCTCTTTGTGGATTGCCAGAACCAATATTAAGATGGCCATATTACCAACAGTAATCTATAGTTTGAGTACGTTCCCTATTAAAATAGCAAGCACATTCTTCATAAACTAGAAACAATGATCATAAAATTCATATAGAAGCACAGAAGACCCAAGATAACCAAATCAAGTCCTGAGCAAAAAGCACAATGCTGGAGCCAATCAATATCTGATAATAAAGCTAAAGGAAGAACACATGGTATTGGCACAAAAACAGACATGTAAACCAGTGTAATAGAAGTTACAGAAGTCATGAACCTAGAGCCATCTGATTTTTAACAAAGGGGCCAAAAACATATACTAGAGAATACTGTAGATATTCTCTTTCACAAATGATCTCTAAAAACTGGATATCTGCATGCAGAAGACTGACACTTGAACTCTCCTTAATCTGTACTAAATTCAAATCAAACAGAAACAATGAATGTCATACAAAAGGAACCCTCCTACACTGATGGTGGGAAAATAAACTAGTAAAACTATGGTAATCAGCATGGAGAATACTCAAAAATCTAAGAATATATGTACCAGCCAGATGTACTACTCCTCGGTGTATATTCCTAAAAGAATTAAGAACATACTATAATACAGGCTATATTATATACCATATGTTATAAACAACTATATCCATACTTATGGCAGAATTCATAATAGCTAAGCTGTGGAAACAGTCTAGATACCCAGCAAATGATGAATGAGTAAAGAAACTATGGCACAACATAATGGAATATCACTCAGTCATAAAGAAGAATAAAATCATGTCATTTATAGGAAAATGAATAGAACTAGAGACTGATGGAAACCACTATGAAGCAGATCTGAGCAGGACTTAAATTAACCAATTGGCTTTTCATGTTTACCTGGGAACCTGTCCAAGGCCTAGGCTCCTTGTCTGGAAATGGTGGACTCATAGTAAGTGAACCTCTGTGAGTCATTAATCCCTACTAAAACCTGTAGTGGCACATGAAGTCAGAAAGGCTCAAAGGATAAGATAAGTTCACAGCCAACGACACCTAGATTTGATCTCAACTAGATAATGACTATAGCCTCAGGCACCTCACTCCTGGGTAGATTAACTTAATACCTTACTTGGTATTAATTATTAACTTAATATCTTACTTCTTACTTGGAGAAGTCCTTGAGTGATTCCATCCTTCCTGAGTACTCCCCTCCCTTCTTCTGATAACCAAATAAATATGGGCCACCCAGAGAAGGTCTTGATCTTAGCCCTAAGAGAATCTCAAATTCTGCGAGAGGGTTCTGATCCTCCTGGAATCCTGAAATCACTTCATTTGCCTCTTTTTATTTAGCCTTCACCTTATGTTCATTTGGGAGATTACGAACCTGATCAGCCTGCAATAACTAAGCGATATTATTAACCTGATAAGAGACCATCATGTTAAGTGAAAAACACAAATTTCAGAAAGTTAAATACTGCGTTTTTTTTTGTTTTTTTTGGAGACAGGGTCTCACTGTGTAGTCCAAGCTGGCCTCAAAATCATGGTGATCCTCTTGCCCCAGCCTCCCGACTGCTGGGATTACAGGCATGCACCTATGAGCAATCCATACATAAATTAAACAAACAAACAAATGAAATGTCTAGAAACCAAAATGCAAATTTTTAAAGATGGAGAAGGGAATCACAGGTGGCGGGGGGGAATGGAAGAGTGTGTAATAGGGATAAAAATAATCAAAACACATTATGTACATGTACCAATACACCAAAACAGATCTCATCATTCTGTATAATAGTAGTATTATGTGCGTGCATGCACACAAAGAATGTGATGGAATGATGGCTTCAAGGTATAACAGGAAATAAAAACGGAGCATGAGAATCATATCATCTAACTAGTCAGGTTAAGAAAAACACTTACCACCAGAAAGGGCTGTTGAGAGTAGCCAAGAAGAAGTTAGGTTACCTTTCAGGCATGGAATGTGAAAGATGTGCAAAGAAGGAAGTGAAGAAATTATGTGACAGGGTCTGGCATAGTGCAGACATCTGAGTATCTGCTGTATGAATGAAAACATGAATACATACAGCTGGGGATATAGCTCAGCAGCACAGTGCCTGCCTGGCAAGCGCTAGGTCCTGAGTTCAATTCCTGTGCCCCCCCCCCCACCCCCAAATGAGTAAGTATAAGCCTATGATTCTTCAGACTTGGAAGATGTAGGAAAGATCACGGGGGCTGGAGTACAGAGTAAGAGAGGGATGACAGTGCAGTAGGGCACTGATGATTAGGGACTTAATTTTGGACAATGTTTGATGAAATCCAGGATGACACACACAGTACAGTAAGCTCAACTGGTTTCTTTGAAGACAAAGGAACACTGGTCCCAAAGGATCACAGTTTCAAAATTAATCAGATGCCACTAAAGAATTTAACATATTAATGTTTTTATATTCTCCATTCAAATATGCATGTCTTATAAAAGAATATTTTCTAGTCGGGTGTGGTGGTGCACGCCTGTAATCCCAGCACTCAGGAGGCTGAGACAGGAGGATCATGAGTCTGGGCTACAAAGTGAGCTCAAGGCCAGCCTGAACCACATAGTGAGACCCTGCTTCCAAAAAGACCAAAAAAAAGAAAAGAAAAAAGAAGAATATTTTCTATTAAATTCATTGCAAATGAGAAATTCTAAATGATTCTTAATATAAGATAATGAAAAGATCCAGTGAATTCAGTATTATATTAAACTAGAAGTGTCAGGTGCTATTATATCTTTTATTACTCATCTTATAAAGGACTCAGGTTTAAGTAGGAACCACAAACACAACAATGAAGAAGAAATCAGCTGTCCACACTTCAACTTTGGGATGGACTTAGTAGACTTCTTGGTTTTTTATAGATTTTTGAATTTTTTTTCATTAAGTTAACACAGACAATGTTTTTTGAGAATCAATAAAGATCAGCAGATGATACTTTAAATAATATGCTCCTTGAATAGAAATTTATAATATGTTTTTACCATTTTGTAAAATATGGCACACATTCTGACAGGACACCTAACAATGCTGGGAACTCTCTAAACGCATGTGAATTTTAAGTATCCGCACAGTTAAGATGTGTAGAGGAGGTAAATTCACACTGATTGCCTGTATTCTGTATTCTTTCACTGGCAATGCTTTTTTATTTTTGGAACTGGGAATCGAATTCAGGTCCTTGCGCTTGCCAGACAAGTGCAGTGCTGCACAGCTATACTCCCGGCCGACTGGCTACTGGCACTGCTTTTGTGTTTTCAGTAATATTATGTTGTAGAAACAAATGTTCTGCAACTTAAGATAAATTTAAAAAGAGTGGAAACATGTCAATATGAAAGAACTGCTTCTTTTTTAAGCCATCTCAATTTTCCTTTTTTTAAAAAAAAATCAAGTCAAAAGGTTTAGGTAGACAAAATCCTGTAATAAGCACTTATCACAAGTGGAACTTGAAAAATCACACATGAATAAAATGTGGGCACACATTCTGAAAGCAATTATCATCCTGCTGCTCTGAAGTTCATAGTCTTATGTCACTGAGCTTGGAAAAAGGCCTTGAGAAAGGCCAGTATTTAATCATTGTGAATTCTATATAGATAACTTTCAGTGACATAGCCATACAAACTAAAAATCTAAATTGATGCAATGAAAACATCTGTTTTAGCAAACCTAATCTATTGTTTCCTAGATGCTTATTTCAGCACCAATCAGGTTGCACCAGAATCAAGTAAAACAGAAAATTAGTAATTTCCTGGTCCACATAAGCTTCAATGCCCTTTTATACTCTTGGAATAAAGAAGGACAAGAATAACCAAAATAATAAACCACATTTTCTTCAGCAGCAGTAACAAAGATGTGACAGGCATCATTTACACTGTCTTTTGCATCTGAGTCTGAGAGCTCTTTTACAGTTTATTAGGGTATGTGACAAATGAGTAATTTAGAAAAGAAATACAAATAGATGTGCAATGATGACATTTGTCCATAAACTTCAAGCTCTGATAAATACTCTTACAGCACGAAAAGTAAGTATTAAATGGACATAGAAAATATTCAACTTTTAAAAAGAAATTTCCCTCTTTGTTGAAAGGATTTGGACACTTCAAATGGAAGGAATTCTCACTGCACTTTACCATGGAAAACAGCATTCCTTCACTAGCATAAAGTCACCAGCACGTAAAGATTTAGAGATTAACCCATTCTTTCAGGATCAACTGAAATGATTTTATAAGTGTAAGTTACAATAATACAAATACAACAATGAAAATTTATGATAATAAAAATAAACTACTGGCATTATTATGCAGAAGTTTTAATTCTCATTTACAGTATTGAGAAAAACTATCACAACACTACCTACAAGTTAACACAACTGGTATTTCATTAATTAGAGATACTTTTTTTTATGTGTGTATGGAGAAAATGAAGTATTGCAATATAACCTGTGAATGATGACCAGGAACAAACTGATAGAAACGGCAGTTATTTGGCCTTATCAAAGGTGTACTGTTTCCCAAAGAAGAAAAGTAAATGGATGGGAATTTAATGTCTGGCAACACAAAGATACCAAGAAAGAAACCCAAGCATGATGTTGGCATGTTATGATAAGTTCATATGTACATAAATGGTTATTTTGGCCATGATAATAAGGACATCATTTGGAGGCTGTCTTTACAGGCTAATGGAATATTGCAAATTTTTTCCACATGGGATAGTAATATATGTTTTGGGAATGACAATTGGTTCCATCTAGGTCAGTGATGGAAAACCTTTTAGAGCTTTCAAACAGCCTAATGCAGCAAGCATACCATACATTCACCACCACTGCTCTAGGTGAAGTTATAGAGGCCTGGAGAGGTTATGGAACTTCTGCTACAACAGCTAGTAAACAAGAACAGAATCTATTTCACTTGACTTCTGTTCTAATGCATGATTAAAAAATACAGTGAGTGGTTAAGTTAAAAAAATTTTATTACACTAAAACACATTAACCCTCCTTAAAATGCTGTATTCCTCTCACTCTGAACACACTTCTACCATTCTTGCCACTTTCTAAAGTAGCTCTGTAAATCTCTTTTGAGTGCCTTTAGTTGTGTTGCTGAGGCTGCCTTGATATCCTGAATTGATTCGAAGTATTTCTCTTTCATGGTCACTTTGACTGGGGGGAACAGCGAGAAGTTGCATGGTGTCAGATCTGATGAGTAAGTCGAGGACAAACTATTTTCACAAGCCTGCCTTTCCATCAGATGGCTCACAGCAGTGGCTTTCACTGTACTTTTTATCAGACCTAGGAAAGACATTCATATTTTACACTAACTCTTATTGCATTTTAAATTATTATAGAGATGAGATAGTGGTAATTAGACACCCAAATGGAGCTTAGGACATGCACACATAAAAAAACTGACTAGGATAAATCCTACTGTGCACATGACTCTAGGAAAATATCTTTCATTGAAAACATCTAGGAAGATGCAGGCAAGGAGAACATAAACTTCATATAAAAATCAGTGGGAAGCCATCTGACTCTCATGGCTTCACCTCGAGCCGTACCTTGGATGACTGCCTCTATCATCATCAATAATGTGGTTTATCAAATTTTTCAGTAGGAGATAGTAGAATAAGGCCAAATACCCAAGAACTGATGACAAGCAAAGTATGTTATTTGTTACAGATCTGCCACAGAAATTCTAAAAGTGCTTTCAAGTGTAGTAGATAGACGTTCAGTTTAGGCCGAAGTATAAAAACATACACTTTAGGCACTTAGGCAGAAGTATAAAAACATGTCTACTGTGAAAACTGGCATCTATACACTTCTGGGACTCATCTCTGAGTTTCAGTTTTAGGCTGTGCCAAGATTTTATTTCGTTTCCACAGCAGTTAATTTTTTCATTTGGTTCAAACTTTTGAAAACACAGATGTGACCCTTGTGTTGAATAAAAATTAAAACTCAAGTCCAAATTTAGAAGCATGGATACTTCTTGTACTTCCCAGAGAATATAATATTACTTTACAAAATCTTTTTCAAAAGGAAGAAATCACAATAACAAAAGGAAAAAATCCAATTGCATTATTTTAAGAAGTACTATTATAAGCCACTCCTGTGTCTATAAATGTTTTGGTCATACAATCTCATGTGATCATTTCCTGGGGTCTTTAGTTCTGCTTCGGAAATTCTTTTGGTAGCTGTCTACTGACCCCCACTGGTAAAATTACAAAAAAAGTTATAGTGTCTAAAACTTCTGCCAATCCAATTTTTGTATTTTATGTGAAGATAAATTTTAAGAGAAATAAGACAATAGGGTATTGGCACAGTAGAATCTAAAGATTTTTCAGCTTTATTCTCCTAGAATACATGAGATGAAAAAAACTCCACATAATTAAGACAATACTATGTCATTTACTTGTAAGGATTTTAAATTCAAAGCACTTCCCATCACAAAGAAAATTTCCATATTACTCTCATATTACTTATAACATTTTGTTTTGTTTTGTTTTGTTTTGCAAGTTTACCAAACATGACTCCATCAAGTGGGTATCACTTAAGTGTATGAGTATTCTTCAAAAAAAATTTAGGCTGCTATCTTTTCCCTCATCTTGAAGATAGTTTTCAGTGTTCTATTCTTTTTCTTTAATATAAAGATAAGGTTATTTTTTAAATGCCTACAGCATACTTGGATGAAAATGATTTAAAATATAGTATAACCCAATTTCAAATTTACTGAAAGTGGAGAAATGTCAGCTTAACCTATGAAAATTACCTTTTAAATTATAGAGTTGTATGCCCCCTTGTTAACTATTAATAGAATCTAACAGTATAAAGAGGATAAAAATTACAAGGAATAATGGAACAAAAACTTCAAAAATATACTAAACATTTCATTTACTATCAGTAATTACCAAGTCTACATTTTTTAAACGGCTATGACAGTATAGTTTCAATTCTTCTTTTGAATAATCTTGCTCTGAGACATTAAGTTTTTAAGACACTATTTTAGCCTATTTAGGTAATTTCCAATAATAAATGAATTGAAATGCAGGATAATATTTGGTTGCCATTACTGCAGACCATTATCATTCCTCTATTTTACGCCATTTCATATATCTTTCTCAGATCAAAAAGAGAAGTTCTAAACATGGAGATTTCTGCTATGGCAGGGCATGGCCATTTAACAACTTCTTTCAACAAGCCAGAGAAGGCAGAATTCTCTTTGAAGTGGCAGCCCTGTTGGCCTTTGAAGTCCTTTGTCAAATGCAGAACAGTTCTGGTGGGGTTTGTTTTGTAGCCAGCTGTCACCATGAAGGCAGACATGACGTATTTCCAGCAGTCTCATTTCAGGGTCTGTCAAGTGACTGATTTCATAACCATTCACCATCACAAAGACAATTGAAACCTCCTAACATTAGAGACAGGGACTATAACAAAGCTTATTTGGGTCCACTTAAGAGAACTTGATTTAAAGACGGAACTGATTACATAATGACGAGAAAGAAATTATGATAAGCTTAACTTTTATATCTCTTTAGATTCCTGGAATCATTAAAAATGTACTCTCCATAAATGCATATCATTAACATGTTTCAAAATCATCTTACATTTTTTACATGGAATATCTTTGTTAAATGAATTCTTTTTCCTTTGTGTTTTGATCAAAAATAGTAACTTCTACAGAAAACAGGGAACTGTTAAAAGTTTATATTGCTAACTTACAAGTGCAGTTTCTTATTATGCTGAACCATTCTACATAGTTCTGAGAAACACGCTCATATTAGTAATATTTTTAGATTGCTCAGTTCCTCTTTTCAAGGATCTTTGTCACCAGAACACAGAATTCAGTTTAACACTTAAAAGGGTAAATAAAGGAAGAGAATTCAAGGTCTGTTAAGAAACTTCTATAAATTACTGTATGTAGCTCACTGTAGCACTAAATAAAAGAAACCAGTCTCAATAACACTACAAAACTATTTCCAAGGTGGGAAAAAGTAAGACACATCTCAAAAAACCTAACGTAAGGTTTACTAATGATGGACAGAAGTACCAGTTCCACTAAAAGAAAATAAAGTAGGATCAAAAAGATTTTCATTCTAGCAAGGTGTGGTGGCGCATGCCTGTAATCCCAGCACTCAGAAGGCTGAAGCAGGAGGATCGTTGCAAGTTTGAGCCAGCCTGGGCTACAAAGTGAGCTCAAGGCCAGCCTGAACTGAATAGTGAGACCCTGTCTCAAAAAAGATTATTTAAAAAACAAAAAAAGATTTTCATTCTAATTAGATCAGTCTATATCAGTACTGTAGAATAGGCTAGATTTTTAAATGTTTTTTATGAACAAGGGCTCATTGCTATTTGAGAATTGAAGAGCAGCTGCTACATAAGACTTTTAGCTAGCACCCACTGCTAAAAAATTCAATAATAGTGAGCTACAATCTTCCCAATAAAGGACAGATTAGGGATAATTTCTAATTTTATTTTTTTATTCTGGCTACCATCCTTTAAATTTAAGAACTAAAAAAAGGTAAATTACTTATAAGTAAATATGTATTCTAATTCATTAAACCTATAATTCTGAAATTGTTGAGTTTTTCTGTTCAGATAACAAAGTGCTTTAACAAATCGATTAGAAAACCAATTATGACAGGGAATAAAAACATTTCAAAATACTGTTTTGAAAACTACTGTAAAATCATAAAATTAGCTGGGCAGGACAGTACACATCCAGTAATTCTAGGATCCCAAGTTTGAGTCTAACGTGGGCAACTTAGCCGCATTCTATCTGAAAAAACAATCACAAAATTATCACTAACTCTAAGTTGTTTAGCTAATAAAGTGACATTGTCTTCATCAGGGTTATAAACATTCAGGGAGTTGGGAGTAAAATTTAATTTGTTCACTAACTTTAACCATTCAATAGAATGCCACTATGTGCTAGGCATGACGTTAGGTATTAATTCCATAACATTAAAAGAAAATAGCGGCATTCTCTCAAGTAATAGGTAGTAAATAAAAAAATATAGAAAAATGCTATAAAATAAATAGGAGTAAGTACAAGGTGTTATGCAAAAACATGAGAAGACACAGGTCAGATCTGAAAGGTCAGAAAAGAGTTATAGAAAGTGAAGTAGGCTTTTCCGAAGTAGGGGATAAAGTAAAGACAGAGGACTGTATCGTGTAGTGGGAACATGTATTTTCAGAAATATAAGCCTTCTTTATTCTTCTGAAAAGACCCAAAGAACACTGATGTTTACTTTTTGCTCAGAAACATTAGAGAGACCTAAAAATTTATTGTGTAAGTGATTAATACTATTAACTCTTCATCACAGTAACAGGCAGACAGCAGATAATAAATGTCTGATAGAGCCCATACAGGGATACCAACAGTTTGAATGAGCCCATCTGCCATCTTAGAAAAACACAGATTTCATTTTACTTAGACAGCAGAGGACATGTCAGTGCTGAGAACATATCAAACAGGTTACAGAGGATACATCAGGAAGCCACAAGCCCACCATTTCTCCAACTTAACCCTTTAAAAGTCCACCAAAAAACACCACTAAAAAAGCCTCCCAGTCTGTAAAGCTCCTTCTGTTCTGCTTACACAGGGAGGTCCCTCAGGTTTAGCAATAAACCAGCTGGACTGTTAAGTTTGCTTTCCTCTCTGTCTTTCAATGTCAATATACCAAGCCTTGGAGTTTACATTAAGAATAAGATGTACTTCTTATATATCCCAATTTATACTAATAAGACAATGACATGTTTAAGGAGTCATCAGAGTTTAGTCCATAAGTAGAAAGAGAGTTAACAGGCATTTTCTCAATTTATGTGCATTTGAAATTAACTGGAAGAAGACTACACGTGGTAAATGGCTAAAGAAGAGAACAAAGGCAAAATCATATAGAATATTATGTTTTAAGTTTATACTTTTAGCTTAGAGCATTTTTTTGAGGAAAATCCACAAACACACCTGCCTAGCTAACATATTCATTTAAAAGAGGTCATATGAATCTCAAATTTAACAGGTACAAAGCACCTGAATCCCTACCTTGAATTCCTACTCCTCCAGGTTTCTTCACAGTTCAATAAACATCACTAACATCCACTTAGATCCTCATACAAGAAAACACAAGGCTCATCTTTGCAACATCCCTCTCCCTGATCATTCACATGATATCCATCAACAAGCCAGGAGGGCATGTAATGATATATTTCAACTCTTGGGGAAAAAAAAATTGTCAACCTAGACTACAATATCCAGCAAAGTTATCCTTATTGAAGTAGAAAATAAACACCTTGAAAGATAAACTAAAGATTCATGACCACTAAATAAGTACTACAGGAGATACTTTTGGGTTTTTTTGTTTTGTTTTGTTTTGTTTTTCTTCCGGTACCAGGAATCGAACTCACGACCTTGCGCATGCTGGGCAGGCACTTTGCCGTGGAGCTAAATCCCCAGCCCCCGATACTTTTGAAGGTATACCTTTTAAAGAATGCTACACACAGAAGAGGAAGAGAAGAAAAATCTTTGACAATGTAGATAGGAGAGAAATTAGTATATACTTTTCTGTAATACTTCTGAATGTAAGTGGTCTTAATTCTCCAATTAAAAGACACAGACTGGCAGGCTGGATTTAGAAATAAGACCAAGTCTTTGTTACTTGCAAGAAATAAACCTCACTAGCAAAGGCATACACGGACTGAAAGTGAAAGGATGGAAAACAATATTCCATGCAAACAGAACTAGAAAGCAGAAAGGAGTACCTATAGTCCTATGTGCCAAAGATGAATGCAAAACAAATTAGGCCACTAGATATAACTGTTGTAAATGTATGTGTGCCAAACATCAGTATACTCAATTTCATAAAACAAATACTATTCAACATGAAGGGACACAAGTACCTTAACACACACATAAAATAAGGAAATAATTTCTTGTGTTTTATTAGGTCATAATGGAATGAAGCTAGAAATAAACAGCAAAAGAAAGCATGCAACCTATAAAACACATAGAATTGAACAATTTACTTTAAAATGATGTGGGTATTTGAAGAAATTAGGGAGGAAACAAAATACCTACAATCAAATTAAAATGGAAATACAGCATACCAGAATCCTTTTTTTTTGGTTTTGTTTTTTTTTCCCGGTACCGGGAATTGAACTCATGGCCTTGCACTTGCCAGACAGGCACTGTGCTGCTGAGCTAAATCCCCAGCCCCAGAATCTTTGTGATAAGGACAAAGCAGTTCTAAGAGGAAAGTCTGTAACTCTGAATGTCCATATAGAAAAAATCAAAGCAATCACAAATAGATGACCTAATGATGTATCTAAAAATTTTAGAAAACCACCACCAAACCCAACAATACAAAAGAAATAATAAAAATCCAACAAGGAGTTGGTTCTTTGAAAAGATAAACAAAATTCTTTGAAAAGATAAACCTCTAGTCATGCTAACTAAGGAGAAAGGAGATAGAAGACCCAAATCAATACAATTAGAGATGAAAAAGAGAATGTTACAATGGACACCACTAAAAACTAGAGTAATGTCAAGAATGACTTTGAGCAGGGATACAGCTCAGTGGAACAGTGCCTGAGTTCAATTCCCAGTACAAAAAAAAAAAAACTATTATAAAAATTTTGGTAAATTAGAAAATCCAAATAAATGGATAAATTTCTAAATATATGGTCTACTACAACAAAAATGTATTTAAAGAACAGCAATGATCTTCAAGCTATTCTCTCAAATAGAAAAGGAAGGAACACTTCCAAACTAATTCTATGACACCAACATCACCCTGATATTAAAAACCAAAAGGACACAACAAAAAAGAAAATTACAGAAAAATATGCTTGAAAAATGCAACATAGAAATCCTTTATGAAATACTTGCAACGTTAAAAAACAGAAATCATATGGTCATTTCAATTTAGCTCAGTAAAAGCCTTCAACAAAATTCAATTATCTCTTCACGACAAAAGCCCCAGATAAACTAGATACTGAAGGATCATTTCTCAATGAAATAAAGGTCACATATGTCAAACTCATAGCTAACAATATAAATGGAGAAAAATTGGAAGCATTTCCTCTAAGATCACAAACAAGACAAGAATGTCCACTCTCACTTCTCCTCTTCAGTATAGTCCTTAAAATTTTAGCCAGAGCAATTAGGCAAGATAAAGGAATATAGACAGAAAACTGCAAAGTCAAATTTATCCCTCTTTGAGCCAGGCATGGTGGCCCACACCTGTAATCCCAGCACTCAGGAAGCAGAGGCAGGAGGATCATTGTAAGTTCAAGACCAGCCTGGGCTACAAAGTGAGCTCAAGGTCAGCCTGAACTGTATAGCAAGACCCTGTCTCAAAAGGACAAAAAAATAAAACAAAGCAAAACAAAACAAAAACCCAAATTATCCCTCTTTGACAATGATATGATCCTATATCTAAAACACCTTAAAGACGACACCAAAAGGCCCTTAGAGTTGATAACTCAAATCAGCAAAGTAGTAGGATATAAAAATCAACATCAAAAAAAGAATAGCTTTCCTATACATGAATAACTGATTGAGAAAGAAATCAGAAAAATGATCCCATTCATAGTAACTTCAAAAAATACCTAGGGATCAGTGTAACTAAGGAAGTGAATTACCTCCACAATGATAAAGAAATTGAAAAAGACACTAGAAGATGGAAAGACTTCCTATGTTCACAGATCAGCAGAATATTATAAAAATGGCCAAATTACCAAAAGGGATCTACGGATTAAGTGTAATCCCTATCAAAACACCAATGGCATTCTTCACAGAATGAGAAAAAACACTAACCAAAGTAATCCTAAACAGAAAGAGTAAGGCTAGGGGCATCACAATACCCAATTTCAAATTACACTCCAAAGCCACAGTAATAAAAATATCATAGTACTGGCACAAAAAATAGACATGTAATTTGATGGTACAGAATAGAGGGCACAGAAAAAAAAAAAAACAACCAAACTAGAGCCCACCTGTTTCTGGACAAAGAAAGTGAAAGTATACATTAGGGAAAAAATGGTTATATATATATATTTTTTTTAAAATGGTTATATCGTAGAAGATTGAAACTAGATCTCTACCTCTCACCCTGTACAAAAATTAATTCAAAATGGATCAAAGACCTAGGTATAAGATCTGAAACTTTGAAACTGCTAAAAGAAAATACAGGAGAAATACCTGAAGCCATAAGCACAAGCGAAGATTTTCTGAATAGGACTGCAATACCACAGGGAATAATAGTAAAAATCAACAAATAGGATTATATCAAATTGTATTTCTGCACAGCAAAGGAAACAGTGAAGAGAGAGCCTAAAGAATGGCAGAAAATCTGTGTCAGCTACTCTTTTGACTAATTTACTTTAGATTAATATCCAGAAAATATAAAGCACTCAAGCAGTTACACACACCAAACAGTCCAATCAATATAAATACTGTAGATAAATTAGATGCTTCTCAAAAGAAGTACAAATGGCCAACAAGTATATAGAAAATGTTCAGCGATTAGGGAAATACACATCAAGATTACATCAAGACCCTCTCAGAAACTGAGAGTCAAAACAGCTGGAAAACAGTAAAGAGAATAAGTAGTAGCACTCTGGGAATAAAAAAAAAAGAATAGGGGCTGGGGATTTAGCTCAGTGGCAAAGCACCTGCCTGGCAAGCACAAGGTCATGAGTTCGGTTCCCGATACTGGAGAAAAACCAAAAAAATAAAAAATAAAAAAAAAAGAACAAAGTTGTAAGCCATAGCAAAATTGGAGAAACTGAAGACAATGCAGAGAAAAGAACAAAGCAGTTTAGAATGCTAACTCCAGTACCCAGAGAAGTCATGTCTTTGCAAACACAAGGTAAGTCTAGAGGGTCCACAATCCCAGGGAAAAACAACTAACCGCTGCCACAAACCTTAAGAGAAGCCCACAGTTATTACAAGCTGCAAATACAGCATGGAGTTTTACTCTCAAAGTGACTCTTTCTGCATGGCAGACTAGAGATGGAAAAGAAATTCGTGGCAGCATCTGCCATACTTGGGAGTGACACAATCCAAAGCATCTGGGAAGGGACTTACTGTTTAAGACTGAGCTACACTGGGAATCAGTAGACACAGAACCACTGCACTTCAAGGTCTCTGGGGTCACTCTACCACAAAGACTGTGTGAGAGATGGGACTAGGGTGAGATATAATGACAGGCAATAGAGGATAGATATGATCAAAATATATGCATTGGAAAAATTTTAGAAAGGGCTAAATACGTAGTTTACTGCAAGTCCAGTTCCCAGTACATAACTCCCACATTCCCCCAAAAGACTATGTAACTGTGGTAAACATGGAGTG
This sequence comes from Chinchilla lanigera, assembly GCF_000276665.1. Taxonomy (NCBI): domain Eukaryota; kingdom Metazoa; phylum Chordata; class Mammalia; order Rodentia; family Chinchillidae; genus Chinchilla; species Chinchilla lanigera. Next base: position 3,815,101 of record NW_004955454.1, on the reverse strand, counting down.
AAAGGTCTCTCTGGGATATGTATTACTGTATGTCTGCCTTGACGTGGAACCTTCTTCTTTAAAATCTAACCATCTTAGGGGGCTGGGGATTTAGCTCAGCGGCAAAGCGCCTGCCTGCCAAGCGCAAGGTCGTGAGTTCAGTTCCCAGTACCAGAGAAAAACCAAACCATAAAATCTAACCACCTTAATTCACAGTAACATCAGTGACTGGATCAAGGGGGTTCCCCAACAGATTCCTGTCACCCCTCATTGAATTCCTTTATTTTTCCTATGTAGCATTTACTATTCTTCCAAAAGGAAATAGAAAAGAAATAATCATTACAAAAATGAAATGCCACAAACCTCTGTGTAAGATAAATTCAAAATCTCAAATCACATTTTCAGAATGTGAATGGAGAATATAGCTGTCACTTGTTAAAACCGGTTTTTCCATTTACACAGCCTATCTTTAGTCATTCTTTCTAATAAAAAAATCAAAGGCAAGTGTACAGCAAATTGGAAAGTATGTAATACAAACTCTAGAAACAGTACCAATAGAATTCTTCCTAAGTAACTTCCAGGCTAAGATATGCTGATTTGGGATTGGAATGCCACAATATCTACATCCTTCATATTTGCTATTAATGTTTAGCTTGTTATAACCTTCATTGCTCTTGTGAACACAGCAGGTTATATAATAACCTATTTGTTATTTGAAATTAATACCGAGTCAGAAATGTATTTCCTCAGTCAACTCAAAAGCCAGGGTTATGCACAGTCTTGCAGCAAACAGACAAGTTCCATTTTATCTTACCTGATATATTAACTTATACCATGTACATATAAATGAAATCAGCTTTGAACTATTAATGCAGAGACCTCTGCATTAACATGAGTAAGTTTTTGCACAGCTATATTTTTTATTTAAGTTCAAATACTTACACTTAATGAAGTGTTTCTGAAACCCTATAAGTATAGAACAATCAACCTAAACTCTATTGGTTGGTTTTTACCTTCTGTTTAACTAGCAGCATTGCTAGTAACTGTATAAAATTGCAGACCTGTTTCTCAGCACTGGTCCTGGCTGATTCCTCTTGTGCCAGCACCATTTCTCGCTCTGCAGTTATCTGCACACTTTCTCTCAGTGCTTCTTCCAGTTCTTCAATCCTGTCATCCTTCTTACGGAGACTGTCCTGGAAAACGATGGAAGACTAGGTGAAGTAGATTAATCAGTTAACCCAAGATGAGCCTATTTATCAAGAAAAGGCTGTTTGCTTATTAAAAGTTCTTCCTTTTCCAAGCAAAAGAGGGCAGAAAGTTATCTTCACAAAGGAAAGAATAGAACAAAGGAAGAAAAGAACTAGACAAGGTTGAATAAGTCTATTAAGAGCAATGAGATGAGTTAGTTAAGCAAGACAGACATGATAGGATGGGCTCTCTGCAACAGAGAGAATAAAACTACTTGTGTTAGCATAGACAACAAGGGGTTGGTTATATAAAAATACAAAACTGTTGTAGAATTATTCTCTAGACTGAGCGAAAGCCAGCTTTGATGAAACTCTTAGACTGAATACCAAAACACTGTCTTTCCTAGGAATGTTACACATAGAAAAGTTAAGTAAATAGCCTGACCTTTCAGATCACATTCTTCACATGGACAATTACTGGGATAACTTATTTAAAAATAAGAGAATGTTTCTTAACATTTCATGAAAGTAAAGTTTTCTCAATATTGTATGAGACGGATGTAATCAACTGAATATAAGAGATTGGTTGAGAGTGAGTATTTTAGTCAAGCAATTTTTGCTAGCTCTGATGTGGTATACAAATTTAAAATGTAACTTTTAGAGGTGAGATTTATCAGAAAGACAACATTACACAGGACTTTAAGATCATGTATGATAGTTGAAATTTTAAAATAAAAACAAGAAGAATTCATGTAGCCTGGAGAACAAGAGTCTTCAGTTTATTATAAGCACTTCCTCTTTAAATTCTTATAGAACCAGAGGATTGAGGATGAAGTGTTGTCTTTTATGAAAATATGAAACAAAAGAACAAGGATTGCCTGGACATTCATATGCAGAAGAGAGAAAATAGGCATTCATCTCTATCAGCCATGAATTTCAAATGTATTAAAGAATTAAATGTAAGACTCAAAATTATGAAACTACTGGAAGAAAGCTGAGAAGGAAAGCTTCGTAACATTGCACTGGGCAAAAAGTTACTTGATAAAAACTCAAAAGCATAGGCAATAAATGCAAAAATAGATAAACAGGACCATATCCAGCTAAAAACTTTCTGTACAGTATAGCAAACAATTACAGGAATGAAGAGACAATCTACCGAATGTGAGAAAATTTGCATTTTATACATCTAATAAAGGTTAATATCTAAAAATACATAAAAGAAATTAACTCAATACCAAGAAAACAAATAACTGAATTTTAAAATAAGCAAAATACCTATACAGACATTTCTGAAAACATATAAATGATCAACATGCATATGAAAAAAAACTCAGCATCATTAATCATCAGATGAATTGAATTCAAAACCACAATAAGATAAAATTGGCTATTACCAAAAAAGACAAAATAAAACATATGTTCATGAGGATGCAGAGAAGGGGGATCTCTCATACATTATTCGTAGGGAACATAAATTAGTTTAGCCATTATGGAAAACACTATGGAGGCTTATCAACAAGTGAAATATAGAAACAACATATGATTCTACTATCCCACTGAGACCAGGAAATAGACAAATAATAGACAGCTAGGATAGAGATATAAGTAGACCAAGATAAGCCCCGGGAAAAGTGGAACATGACAGAAAGGCTCACTAAAGGACAGTATGCTGTTGGAAGCTAGGGAACAGGGGAAGTCTGCTCCTCCTGAGTCAGAAGCCTGACTAAAAGGACTAACTGCACTGCTTTATTGACTCACTTTCACGCACCTACCAAAAGAGCTCAGTAGTCCAGGAAGGGCTGTATATAAACTCCTGAACTTGGGTGCTTCCTCTGCATTCTCTGTTGGAGCCCCTCTTGGCTAGAGACAGCTTTTCTTTGTTCTTGTGAGCTATACTTGGCTCATTCCCCACTATCCATGGATTTCATCCTTCAGGGTCCTCAGGACAGGAGCCCAAAGAGATAACTGGTTACCCCACTACTGGGATATAGATCCAAAGCAAAGGAAATCAGTATGTTGAAGAGACATCTACCCTATCCTATTTATTATACCACTATGGCAAGAGCCAAGATATAGACTTACCTCAGTGTCTATCAACAGATGAATGGACAAAGAAAACCGGTTATATACAGATACAATCAGACTACCACAGAGCCATAAGCAAAGTGGACCAAATACACATACAAATGGAATACGACTGTCATTTGTAACATAGACAAACATAGAGGGCATGAGGTTAAGTGAAATAAGCCAGGCAAGAAAGACTGTCAGATGTTTTCATTTCTACTCACTGCTACATGGAACCTAAACAGTTCTCTAATAGAATTGGGTAACAGAATGATTATGAGACACTGGAAAGGTTGAGGAAAAGAGGGATTTAAAGAGGATAGTTTATGGGAATAGGTGGACAGGATAAAAAATGTATAATGTTCTATAGCACTGTAGGGTAACTACACTTGACAATTAAATATTTCAAAATGGCTAGTAGAGGAGATTTTGAATGTGCCTAACACAAAGGAATTATAAATGTTTGCATTGATGGATACCAGTTACCCTGACTTGACCCACTGCATTATGTATGGAGGGTATTAGAAAGATAATGAAAATAACAAATATAACTTACCCCTCTCTTAAGCAAACACGGGGAAAACTGACAAAAAACTACAGTACACCAGGAAAACTTACAATGCCAATCACAATATATTATGTGCCTTGGACACAATGATGTCAACTATGAGAAAATATACTGGAAGGATAGAAAGGGGGAGGTAAGGTATGTACAAAAATGCCAATTCAATACCACCCATTGTAAATCCAAAGGTAACACCAATAAGAGAAAAATGTAAGAATGTGGTTTGTAAAATTCGAAAACAAAAAACAGAAAAAAAAATAAAAAAACACCAAAAGAGGTGAAAGTGCCTATCTCAGAGAAACAGGAATCAGAGCTAGACAAAAATGAGAGACCTGGCTATTATTATAAGTTTGTAGTATTATTTCACTGTTAGAAGACAAATATTGTTCTGATAATGAAAAGCAAGTTGAAAACATTAACGAATATGCACTATAAGTAAGATCATAAAGAAGTTCTGGAAATAGTTAAGAATGAAATTGCTTAGACTCTAAAAACTCTAAACATAGGTTAACTACTTCCTGTGGAAAGAGAAAAGTACCTGGGCAAATACATCTTCAGACCATGCTAAGCAGCAAAGGAAACCAAAGAGAACAAGTTATAAGTTACAAGTCATCAAGTAGTAAGTTACTAGTCATCATGCTTTTCAACTTATTTAAAAGTCCTATGCATTTCTTCATGGCAAAAATAGCATAAGCAGGACAGAAATATGAAAAACTTCTTCCAAGACTGCTGATAACCATGGGATACTCAAAATAAGAACATTTTCAAAAAGAGACAATATAGAATCTTCTGCTGTCTCAGAGTTGAAGTGATAGTTATCACCAGCTTCTTGAATGTGTGAGCCAATAAAATGTTGGTTGATAAAGTCTCAGTCTTTAAAAAAAGATGAACTACAACAAAGATCATATACTCCTATTAACAGGTCTGTGCAGGGGGACATAAGAGTATCTACTGAAGTGCCTTCCAGGCATTCCTTGGTGTCTCAAATCGGGACAGTGATTACACTGATATAGCCTGAGCTCCCAATACGTACTATATAACCTTTGAGATCCCTATTCTCTGCTATGTCTAGGCTATTCCTCAGGTTTGAAGAATCTGAAGCATCTGAAAATTGGAAGGTTCACCTACTGAACCTAAATGCAGCAGGGGATTAAAGTTAAGATATACCACACTTCAGTTTGAGAAGATCATTTCTGTTGTGTATATATATATATGTTCTTTTTATTCTTGTTGTTTATATAATTCTTAATTTGCTGCTTAACTAGTTTACAATTGAGTCTTCTTCAGCTAAATATACTACAGGGTGACTATCCTTTATCTGACATACTTGGGACCTGAAGTGTTTTAGATCTGTTTTTGAATTTTTGCACATACATAACAAACTATCTTGGGGATTGGTTTTAGCACAAAATTCACCAATGCTTCACATCTACTGTAATTTAAACACACAGCCTTCGGTAATTTTCTACAAGTGTGTCTATTTAACTGTGACTACTCACAGGAGGGCAGGTGTGGAATTTTCCACTTGTAGCACCACATTTGCACTGAGAAAGTTTCAGATACTGGAGCGTTTTAGATTTTGAATTTTCAGACTGGGGATGTTCTATCCATATTTCTACCATCTAGTGTGGTGACCACTATAAACAAAATACCTCTAGGAATTTAAAATGTGGTTAATACAAATTGAGATGTGCAATAAATATACACTACATTTTTAAGATGGTCTTCAAAAAATAAAAAATCTTTCATTAAAATTCTCATACTGATGTTATATTAACATGATATTTTACATCAGAGTAAATAAAATATATTATTAAATTGATGTCATCTTTTTCTTTTAGTTTTTCCTTTTTTGCCTTTGGGAGACAGGGTCTGGTTATATAGTTCAGGATGGCCTTAAACTCACTATGTAGCCTGTGGTCTTGAACTCCCAGTGATCCTCCTGCCTCAGCTTCCCAAATGCTTAGAATTGCAGGTGTGCACCACCACACCCAGCTTTCTTCTAGTTTTTAATGAGAAATTAGAAAATTCAAAATTATACAGGGGGGCTCACATATTTTTAATACAGAACACTATTAACTAGAAGAGATTTACATCTGTAATGTTTCTATAAAAGGGTATATATAATACCTCAAGAGTTACTTCAGTGTGTAACTCATTTCCTAGCTTACAAACTATTAACAGACAAATATGAATTACGTGGCAATAGTCCTTATAACAAACACCACCAAAATCTCCAATTGGCTCTGATAATTATCACACTGATAATATTAACAACAAAATTTCAAATAGTATTTATTCTTCTTCCAGTAGAGAAAACCAAGCTGTCAACTTGGTGGGGGGTGTGGGTGTTCAAGCTATTGCAGATCATTTTAATATGGAGGCTACTACACACCCGTGGTAAGTATTTGCTGTTACACAAAAAACTGCTTCAAAATTTAGCAGCTTAGGACAACAGTAAGGATTTACTATCCCAGATAGTTTCTGTTTGAAAGAATTCAAATGTTCCTGCCAGCTTAAGCCACCAGTAGTACATTCATGACTGTTTCTTTTTTTTTTTTTTTTGGTTTTTCTCCAGTACCGGGAACCGAACTCATGACCTTGAGCTTGCCAGGCAGGCGCTTTTGCCGCTGAGCTAAATCCCCAGCCCCATGACTGTTTCATTTGGTGGCTTATATCACTGGTGGTACAAACAGATCTAATCTGTTCCATCAGGTTGTTTTTTTGGTTTTTTTTTTTGGTCTTTGTGAGACAGGGTCTTGCTATGCAGTTCAGGCTGGCCTTGAGCTCACTTTGTAGTCCAGGCCTGTCTCAAGCTCGCAATGATCCTCCTGCCTCAGCCTCCCAAGTGCTGAGATTACAGGCATACACCACCACGCCCATCTTCCCATCAGTCTTTTTTCTAATAAAATTAATGAAAAGTCTGTAAATGAACCCCATCAAGGAACAACAAAGAAATAAGAAAAATTTATACTGGAGTTAATAATTAGTTGTGAAGTAACAATGGCTTTTTGTTTCAGCATCTTATTTTAACAAAAAAAAGTATACACAAGTTATCTATATAACATCAGACGATCAAATTCAAATCAGAACCACCTTGCAGTAAGACAAACGAATTAAATGCAAATCTGGGGTGAGACAAATTATGGCCCTGTTGTGAATGTGTTAACTGAGCACTTCTAGTTCCAGGGTCTTTCACGGGGTTGTAGTTAAGAGGTCAAATGAACTTCAGTCCTCTACCTTCAATTTTCACAGCTACTGACCTCAGGGGACCTCTGTTTATCTCCGAGACAAGACTGCTTAAGTTTCATTATAACATGGGAGACTGGCTTCAGTGCGAGCAAGTGCTCTGAGAGAGAAAGAAGCATCAACCTCTTATGACCTACCTTTATTATTCATAAAGCATCACTTCTGTTTTCCTCCATTGTTAATACAAACCAAGCCTATACAGTACGGGACAGTTTTTCCCAAAGGTATGAATACCAAGGGTTAAAGACAATGTATCCTTAACAATGATTACTATAATTTAAAGAAGTGTCTGTCAGAAATTATTGAGAATAAAACTTAACAATTTGATTTGAGTTGTAATGATAGATGCTTTCTTGAAATTATGGTAGAAATAGTATGTTCAACTCCCTTCATTAATAGTTTAGTACCAAGAATAAAAAAATGATCTGACAATTACCAAAGTTCACTGAAAGAGATACACAATGGAGGTCTATTAAGTTTAATCATAGGACATGTGAAAAAAAATTCTCACATCTGATTACTTTAAGAAGCAACCCATTCCTTTAAGAGGAGAATGAAATACTTAGTCTTGTTGGTCTCACTGTATAAAAACCATTATTAGACCCCTATTCGTTAAGCACTGATTACATAGTTTTATTGTAACTGATTTTACTCTTTAAGTAAAAAAAATTTTGTCTAAAATAGTATAATTTAAAATTACATATGATAAACCAGGCACGGTGGTTCACACCTGTAATCCTAGTCCCCAGAGGCTGAGGTGGGAGGATGGTTGCGAGTTCAAAGCCAGCCTGGGCTATGAAGTGAGTTGAAGGCCAGCCTAGAATACATAATAAGACCCTGTCTCAAACAAACAAACAAACAAATAAATAAAATTACATACTATGTATTTTCAAAATTGCTAAAGACATAGATTTTAAATGTTTTCAACTCAAATAAAAACATGAACTGATGGGTATGCTAATTAGCCTAAGACTTTATATATGTACATGTATAGGTATGTCTATGTATGTACATGTATACATATATATTAATTATACTTCATAAATATATACAATATTTTGTCAATTAAAAATAAAATTACAGGGGCTGGGGATTTAGCTCAGCGGCAAAAGCGCCTGCCTGGCAAGCTCAAGGTCATGAGTTCGGTTCCCGGTACCGGAGAAAAACAAAAAAAAAATAAATAAATAAAATAAAATAAAATTACAAAGAAATCAGTTATGGAAACTGATAGGAGTTAGCCAGTTTTATAGTATTCACTGTTTAGAAGTATTAAATCAGCAGCCTGTGGGAATAAGACTAAATAGGAAAGGTTTAAATTTATTCAGCTGCCCTATTTGGATGTTTTATTTTGGTTTTATGTTTTTTTTAATTTAAAAAAATTTTTAATTGTCTTTTTGTGACAGGGTTTCATTATGCATTTCAGGCTGGTCTTGAACTCACAGGGAGAGTACAACTCATGCCTCAGCCTCCTGAGTGCTGGGATTATAAGTATGCACCACCACGCCCAGCCTTATTCTGTTTAACCAATTCAGGGAACCCAAAATCTAAACATGTACTGTGTACCACAGACAACACACTCAGTAACAGTCTGGAGACAGTACACGAACATGCTTTACTATTTTCAATAGTTCCTACTACCTAAAATGAAAGCAACAACAAAAAAATGAGAGCTCTGGAGTTTTACTTCAATTATTATTATGTTTGCATTCATCAAAACACAACCATTAGACTAGGTAACTTTGTTGAGTCAGGCCATATTTATTATTATTTTTCATTTCACTCTTTAAGACTTTTTTTTTTAACTGTTAAGCATCAAACCCAGGGTCCCAAGCATACTAAGCATGAGCTCTACCTCTGAGATACATCTCCATCTAAGTTTAGGAACATAAATCAACTTTTGCCAACCACACTTATTAGGTAAGATGAAACAAGAACACCTCACTTACAGAGTACTAGGCTCAAAGAAGGAGATTTGTGTGACTAATTTTGGAAATCTGGTAGAAGGAGAGAAAATAAGAAACTACCAACAAACTCATCACCTATTCAAATAAAAAGATGCCCATATTCAAGGAAGATTAAGGCAAAAGCTGTGACAGAGTAACTATAACTTCACTATAGTGAAGTAACAAGAACTCCCATGATACACCCATGAATTCATCCTTGTGATCTTTGCTTCTTGACGTCAGCTCTGCCAACATCAAGCTCTGTTTCACTGCAGCTGTGTGACTTTAGCCCCTGTGCTTTTCTCCCAAGTCAAACATTCAATAAGGAAAGCAAGGGCAAGGTAAAAACAAGAAGAAAAAGCCATTAAAAATTAATTTGTTGTTCTGTTCAGACACCTCTTTCATAATAAAAAAGGAATGATAATATGACATAGAAATGACTTGATAATGATAGATATCCTTAAGCTTTTGCCTTTTTCAGCAGCAAATAGGTCAATTCATATTTCACATAGATTACTCAAGGTAAAATAGCCTCCCACATTCTCTCCTACCCTTCCCAATTCTGCCTCCAACATGGTAACGGGTCATTTACTTAAGTACAATTTTTTTTACTTGTTTTTCTTTCTTTTGTTTTTGAGACAGGGTCTCACTTTGTAATTCAGGCTGGTTTTGACCTCACTCTGTAGCTCAGGCTGGCCTTAAACCCATGGCAATCCTACTTCCTCAGCCTCCAAGTGCTGGGATTACAAGCATGCGCCACCACACCTGGCTTGAGTACTCTGAAGAGCTGTTTCCTTCAGAAACTGATTCTACTTATCAGATAGAATTCAATGTGTTCTGAAAAAATGATCATGCTAACTGCTATTCATGGTCCTTAATGTAAAGAGACAGTAATTCTTTTTTATCTCAACCTCACTGCTTACCCTGTTTCCCTCTTACCCATCTCTCAAGCATACACACACACATAGATTTCATTAAATCATTCATGTCAGAACTCATTTTCCAACATCTCAGATGCTTAGTCGGGAAAAATAATTGAAGTCAGATGGACAGATGAAGTCAGTGTTAGAAAAAGAAAGCCTAACACAGGAACAGAATTTATTTTTAAGCAAATGCTTTGGGTTAAACTTTTAAGTCTTCCCATTTCCCTTTAAAACCCCTCAAAAACCTAGCTACCATTAAGAGTATAGCTGTTATGACCTCAATTTAAAAAAAACTGAAGTCAAAACAAAAACAGAAATATTTTATTAAGGAAGTAGGAAAATAAACACATAAAATGATGCATCTACACAAATATCCCATAGGTTGACTAGGTTCCCATCGTGAAAACTCTGGTAGCTGGGTATAAGAAGCATGGGCAAAAACATGAGGTTTACTAAATTATAGGATATTACAAATCTCTGATGTGTAATGCTTCTAAAAAGAACAAGAACATATTTTCAAAATAAATGTAAAAATTCAGAAACACAATCTTTTACTTAAAATAAGGGTGGAAGGCACAGCTCAGTGGGAGAATATGTACTTATCATGCACTGTCCCCAGTACCGAAATAGTAGTAATGGTGCCTCATTTCTCTGAGCACCCCCACTCTGCTCATAAGTGCATCCTAATATATCCTTCTCATGCCCCTGTTACTGATGGATCCTGAAAATTCTTTTTCCATCATGGGAGTCAGTGAATTTGCAAGCATATGTTATGTTTTGTTTGTTTGTTTGGTTTGAGATAGGTTCTCTATTAAGTGCAGCATGACCCTGAACACACAGTGATCCTCCTGCCTCCGCCTCCCAAGTTCTGGGGTAACATGTGTGCACCACCACACCCAGCTGCAAACCTATTTTAAAAGGGTGTGTTAAAGTCCTTATTTTAGCCTCAGGGACCCTCAGACCCAGCCTGGTGAAATTTACCCTGGTGAAATTGCATAGCACAGTTTTCTCCCAAACCCTCTGGTTTGAAGCATAGTTTCCCAATGGTTTCCTTTTTTTCCTTTCTCTCTCATACACAGGCTTTAGAGTTTGAGAGCATATATGTGATTGGGCTGTTGTATATGTTTGTGTCATTTTCAGATATATGTTCTGTTTTACTTGATATACAGATAAATAGGCACTCCTGATAGACCCCCAAATACCTTTGTTCACAGGGTTAGCAGTGAATTAACAAGGTAAGAATAAACATGTTTTTAAAGTTGTTACTCGGGCTGGGGATATAGCTCAGCAGCACAGCACCTGCCTGGCAAGTACAAGGTCCTGAGTTTTATTTCCTGGTACCAAAAATAACAACAACAATAATAATAATAATAAATTGGTAACATGTCTCCATCCAGCTTGTTAGCTGATTAAAGTAATATAGAAAGATTAGTTTTATAAATGTTTATTGTTGTCTACAATAACTTAAGAGTTTTCCCTTGGTTAAAGATAATATGTATAGCTTAAAGTGTTAAATGTTATGACTGAATTCTCTTGAATCATCTAAAGCAATTGTTCAGATATAGTTCAGCTAGCCATAACTAAAAGGTTAAGCTTTCTATGTCTGAAACAATAAGGATTTCTGATTAGGATGCTCTGGGATAAATTTACAAAACTAGATTAAAAAGCAAAGGTTCTATATTTTACTAAGTTTCTTGTGCCTTGCATTGTTAGGCTTTTGGTTACTAAAAAATTCTTTTAAGGATTAAAGGTGTTGGTCTGTAGGATGTTTTGAATAATTGAGTTATAATACTTTAAATGAACAGCTACCATTGTAGTTTATGACTCAACCTATCTATCTGGCACTAGATTGTACATAAGAATAAAAAGATGCTGTGGGTCTAAGCATCACAGTTAAGTTTATATGGCATTATGTACTGTACTATGTAAGTATAGCACATGCAATGTAACAAGTGCTCTCTTTTATACAATATATACCTAAAAATTAAAGTGGTCAAATATTTTGGCATCTCTGTAAGTTTGGTCTTGCCATTTAAAGCTTGATCTACTACCTATTGGCTTTGATTAAATAAGTATTTTCTAATTGTATAAATGAGGTGCACTATATTAGGTAATAAGTCTATGTGTGGTCATTAACACTGCTCCTAAATTTGTAAGAGTTCTAAAGATATCCTGTAATTCTTGTCAATACAATTATACCCTATAAACCTGTTAAAGGAATCTAAATTTTGCCTTAAGAGGAAAAACTAAATATATGTAAAGATTCCTATGTAGCTGTGATACTAATTATTGCTAACCTTGTGGTACATTAAATACCACCACATCCGACCCTTGTTGTTCTAAATGAAGTCCCTAGAGGCAAAATTTTTCACATCCTCCTATAGTCTTTGATGACTCCCTAGTTATAATACTACTTATACTTCACTCCTGCTAATATTTACTGTTACAGGTGCTTTTGCATACATTATCTCAATAATCCTCACAAACTTTTGAGACAGGAGCTTTGTAAGGAATTTGTCTCATTAGTTTTCAAACAGAAGAGCAACATTATCATTATATTACAGGTGAATGCATTATAGTCCATTTACTAATACTTTTTCCTTCTTTGAGTGGTTTGGACTTGCAGTTAAGTTTCTCCTGTCTATAATCCATCAAAAATTTATAAATAACCTGGATGTGATCTGGTATGAAAATTTTTAGGAAATATTTTTCTTGTCAATCATTTGTTTTTTATGTGATGCATAATAAATGTAGATATAAATAAAAAGAAAAAGAAAGTTATATCCTGGTGGTAACTACAATAAACTACTACAGATAACATTCTTCATATTAGAATAATTTAACAAATTAAAGAGTCCCAAAGAATATTTCAAAGATTATTGAAAAACTGATAAATTAATCTAGGAAAGGTTTTGAGATAAAGATGGAAATGTCTCACCAACTTTGTAAACATAGTGCAAAACAACACGTGTAAAGAATTGGATTAAAACCAAAACAATATGGACTTTGAGGTCATAATGCTAAGAAAAATAAATCAGACACTGAAGGTTAAATATTACATGGACCTACCCAAAATATCCACGTTATTTACAGATTTATAAATACTCAAGTTAATTATAGATTTTTGATGCATTATGGACAGGAGAAACTTAATTGCAACTCCAAACCATGCAAAGAAGGAAAAAGTATTAGTAAATGGACTATAATGTATTCATCTGTAATATAATGATAATGTTGCTCCTCTGTTTGAAAACTAATGAGACAAATTCCTTAAGACCTCCTGTGTCTGGGTAGGGAACATTTTTTTAACACATGAGAACATTTTTAACAAAAGGTTTATACAATATAAAGTAGTAAGTCTATTTTTTAAAAATGACTGAAAGGGTCAAATATGTGTCAGATTTCATTACTCAATGTATAACATCAAACTAGGTACTAGATAGAGATCTACAGGATACAGTAGGTCATGAATATAACTAAAATCTCGTAAGATATTTCAGACAATAAATCATATGAGAAAAACGCAGTTTCATTAAAGAAATAAAGCAAAACAACTTGATACTATTACATGTGTATAAAATGAATACAAAATTAACTAGAATCAAAGTGGCTCAAATAAAAAAAAAAGTGGCTATGGGGAAAATAGAATGCCTACAAAACTGCTGGGAGCATTACATATTATCTCAGTCTTTGTGGATACAAATTTGGGAAGAGTTACCTTTTATGTACTTTGACCCTAAGTCTGCTGTGTGGAAAGCCCAAAGAAAATCATCTAATTCAATAGAAGTTGTCCGTACAAATTTGTTCAGTAAACATTGGAAATAAAAAAATGTTCAGCAAAAGATAAATTACTGTATAAAGCTAAAGATCTTTGGATTAAACTGAAAATAACTACAAGCATTATGAAAACACATAATTTATGGAAATGTTTGACATTAAGTTTTTAAAAGGCAAGATACAAAGTAGTATATTTATGTTATTATCATTACAATGATAAAAACATTTAAGTTTAGAAGAATACTTGGAAGGGTACAAGCAAGCTTATTTGTTATAGATTAATTTTTCTACTGTATTAATTAAAAACTGCAATCTTTGGGCCGGGGATATAGCTCAGCAGCACTGACTGGCAAGCTTGAGGTCCTGTGTTTGATTCCCAGTGCTGCCC
>NW_004955454.1:3763582-3800608 GCF_000276665.1 Chinchilla lanigera | reverse complement strand
AAAGAAACTGAGCCAAGGTTAAGGACTCCATTCCAAAGCTACATAAATATGTTTAAGTAGACTGAACAACACACAAAAGTCCACATAGTCTGATCATCTTATGACTAATTTCAGAAAATAAAGACAGAGTCAAGTGATTGAATGACACACCTGTTTTTCAGCATTTTATTAGGGAAACTGTCAAATATACACAAAAGTATAGAGATGACACTATAATAAACTCTACGCAACTATAATACGGCTTTAATTGTGAAGTGCTCATCTCTCTCCCAGAGGCTCGCAAATGCCTTTCTAAAGTAATTCAAGTCAAGATTCAATTCTAAACAATGATTGCTTAAAATTTTGTTTCTTAATTTAAAAGTTGTAATAATCGTATTTATTTCTTCTCTTGCCAGATCTTAGGTGAAGAAACCAAGCCATTTATCATACAAAATTTTTTATATATTCTCTATTTGGTTGATACCTTTTCCTTGAGCAATTAACATATTTCTTTGCCTCATATTCTTTCCTCTAATCTGGCTTGATCAGATTTGATTTTTTTTGTTTGTTTGTTTTTTTATTTTTTTCCTGGTAACGGGAATCAAACTCACAACCTCGCGCTTGCCAGGCGGGTGCTGTGCAACTGAGCTAAATCCCCAGCCCCCAGATTTGATTTTTTTGACACCTATTACTTACCTCCAAAAGCATCAGAGTTCAAATGTGTGTGTGCTTTTTTTCTTTCCTCTTTTGGAGGAATTACAAGGTTTCTCAATGGACATCAACCTATTCCATCCATTATAAAGCTGACCTTGACATTTTTTTGACCTTGATATTTCATCTAACAATTTTAGCATTCACTGCAGAGTTGCCTAAATCCATGCTTCATTTCATCACTCCAAAATGGTAATTTTCTGAATTCTATCACTGTTTCTGCATTTATCAGTTGGAATTCTTTCAATAACAAGATGAATTTATTTGGTTTTCCTCAGCACAATTTATCCATAAAAGGCAAAATAACTGTCTGATTCTTTCCTTTTATTCATCTGTTTTCAGAGCAATGAGTTGGTGCCCTAGCAATTTACAAATTATTTCCATAATTTCAATGTGAAATTTTGGACTGGAATATGTTTGATTTAATTTAATCCACTGTACTCATTGCTCCCTTTTATACTCACTCTGTCCTCTTTCTATATTCCCAGTCATGTCTGATAGCTTCTTAATTCTTTTTTTTTCCTTAGTATAAATGATGCTAAGAAAAAAATCATTATTTTCAGCATTGTCCCTGTACTAGAAACATCACTGTCACATAAAAAGTTGTTAAACATGCAAATTCATAGGACTTATCCCAATATACTGAAGAAACCTTAAGGACAGGATCCAGCACTCTACGTTTTGAAAAGCCTGCCAGGTGACTCCAATGTATACTAAAACCAATCTAGGTTTACACTGTACATTCCCAGTTGCAATCCTGAATCCAACACTTCTCCAGCAAGCCCTAGATTCCTTTAGAGATCACAGCCTGGGCCTAGGGATATTCCCTACTGCTGTAGGCAGCTGAGTTAGATAGAAATATTACAGGCAGTCAGACAAGGCTAGGCCTTCGAAGGAGCCAATATGGAAGACAAGGTATCTTGCAACTGTGGGACAGACAGGCACTTCGCTGTGGGACAGACCTCTGAACAAAAGATTAAACAAATACAGCCACATACCTCTCTAGAGATGGACATCAGGCATAAAAAAGCCACGAAGAGTCACTAACCCAATCCCCTACAGGAAAAGCCCCTGCTCTGTATTCATGCCCACTCGGATGTGATGTGCTTCCCCATTTGATCCTGATTTAATCAATTTTACCTGAGCAATTATACTTGTAATCTTATTGGCTGACCACAGTTTTATCCCACCTCATACCCACCTAGCAATTTCCCTTTTTCCCCCACCTTGGACCCCTCAACTCATGGGTTTTCTCTATAAAATCCCTAGGAAAGGCAGAGTCCTTGGCAATCCACTCAGGTCCCCTTCTCTCTCTCTCTCTCTGACAGAAGGAAGCTTTCTTTCAATAAATACATTCTGCTCTTAACCTCTCTTATTGCTAATATTCTTCAATTTTAGAGAACATGAAATTGTCTCAGATATCTTCCAGCTTGGGAGTTTCTTCCCCCTGTATCACTACCACTGGATTGTCATTTGTAGTAACATACTTTGAAAATATACTAAGTAACACAATAGTTAATAAAAGGACACAAATCAGATCCTAAATACCCTAATTATAGTCCAATGGTTTTTTCACTATCTTTGAATTTCATCCATGTGTGATTTGTATACGATATGCCCATCAGCTACCATTTTTCATAACTTTGATATTTACTGAGACATACTTTGGAAAGTTCAAGCATCCTCTATAAGTTAGTTTTTTCTATATGCAAAATAAACAATACTTCGTACTTATGAAACTACTTGGGGTATTACAACAACTAACATAAGCTTAAGAAGAATACCTTTTGTTTACAAAGGCAGACTGGCCATAAAAAAAGATTTGGCAGAGAGCCAGGACAGAAGAGAAAGGATATAGTTAAGAAGCCAACTAACAAGACATACTTGCTTTATTATAAAACAAGATTATAGCTGGACATGGTAGCACACACCTGTAAGCCCAGCACTCAGGTGGCTGAGGCAGGAGAATCATTGCAAGTTCAAGACCAGACTGGGCTACAAAGTGAGTTCAAGGCCAGCCTGAACTGCATAGTGAGACCCTGTCTCAAAAAGACAAAAATTAAATAAATAAATAAATAAATAAATAAATAAAAACAAGATTATTTTCTATCGTTAAAAAATGTGCTCATACTTCAAGAAGGGAGTTTCAATTTAACTCCCCGTGGTAGACTATTAACCAATTTCATAAAATATCAATTCTAATCTATAAGCAATGAAATAATTACCTACCTACATTCTAGTGAAAAAGATAGAAACTCCATGTAAAATACTCTAAAATAAATATAAAAAGAAAGGTAAAAAAAAATGAAAGCACTGTAAGTACAGAAATATTTATAGGTAAATAATATGTTCTCAAAATGGAGACAAAATAAGCAAAAACAATCCACAGAAAAAACTATAGAAAAAGAGAGACTTAAGTAACACTAATACAATATTGAAAAATTCAAGTTGTAAAAAAAAAGAAAAAATCATTCAAAATGAGAGAAAAAAATTTTTCTTTTTTTGGTCTTTTTTGAGACAGAGTCTAGCTACACGGTTCAGGCTGCCTTGAGCTCACTTTGTAGCCCAGGCTGGTCTCAAATTTACAATGATCCTCCTGCCTGAGCCTCCCGAGTTCTGGGATCACAGACCTGTGCCACCATGTCCAACAGTGGAGAAAAATGTATTTTAACATAAATGAAATTTTTTCCTCCCACAGGCTTGCATTTTTTTAAACAAAAGAAGAGCAAGAAGAAGAAAAAAGTGCCAGTATTAACAACTTTTGGTAAGAGTGAGAGAAAACTGATGTAGTACTTTTTTAAAAAAAAGCTTACGTAGTTGAGGAAACACACATTTTCTTTTTCTTTCTTTTCATTTGAGACAGGGTCTCGTTATGTAATCCAAGCTGGCCTTGAACTCATGGCAATCCTCCTGTCTCAGCCTCCCAAGTGCTGGGATTATAGACATGTACCACCACACCCAGCTTCATGTATTTTCTGTAGAATATTATCAGTAAAAGTTATATTAAAAAGGAATGAAAAATGAGTAGAGACAGTGCAGTCTCTGTTTAGAATGAATTTGTTGTAAAGCCTAAAAATAGTTTCTGGATAATAATTCCAGCACATTTTTCCAGTCAGGGCTGTGCAGTTATGCAATTTTGGCACAAACACTGGATCATACCCTACTAGAACCTGAAAGGACAGAAAGACAAAGTGGCAGTGTCTTACCTCGATTTTCAGAGGATTCCAGTAAGACAGTATCCTGTAAGACCTAAATTTTCATTATGAAGGACGATAGCCAAGAGAAAGAGGACAGGCAGCAGTTCCAGAAGTCATCCCATAGTTAAAATTGTAGCAACGCCACTTAGAAAGCTGTGTGAATCTAGGCAACTAAGTCAACATCTCTGAGTCTATTTCCTCATCTGAAAAATGTACACAATACCATCTAGTTCACTGTTTTTTAATGTCAAGGTTAGAAAAGGTGGGAGGTGGGGAGACTAGAGCCTTGTTTAAATAGTAGAAACTTAATTAGCATTTATCATTTGGTAGCTGCTACTATTGTTATTGGGCCCGGTTTAGGTTATTTGTGAATAATTAGGTTTAGGTTTCATTCCTTGCAGGTGAAAAATAATGTCCAATACCACTATGAAGTATTCTCTTTGAATTGAATTTAAAATAAAAAAGGAAGAAAAACTAGTGGGAGTAAAGAAGGATAGAAGGAAAAGAAAAAGGAAAAACAGAATTAAGGAAGAAAGAGACGAAAATCAGGATTAGCAATACACTTTAATAATTGGAATAGGCAAAGGGTTACAATGACCCTGAAACTTATAGAAGTCACTCATTAGACTGACACAGAACTTACCAATCAAGTGAGAACAACTGGAAGCAGGATGAATTTTCTCCTAAGGTGAGATGTCTTCACAAAGCTGTGGGATAAAATTTGTCTTTTCTATTTAAAGACATTTTTTTATTGCTAAACAGTTGATCTGAGAGCAAGGCAGCAAGCAGAAAGAGAAACAATAAGAGGATAAAGAAGAAAAGGTGCGATTAAGAATCCTTTCACTCTCCACGTGCTCTGACCTGCAGTTGCTGGGAGCTGTCATTGAGGTTGTCTTCCCTTCGTCGGGCCTCCTCTAGCATCTGTGCACTCTTCTTCTTTTCCACTTGTTCCTTGTGCTTCAGATTTGCTACCTTCTTATTTTGGTCTTTCACTTGCCTATTGATATAGAAAGAAAAATCAAGCTCTCCATATATGTATATAGGAAAGAATACATTTACAGACTTACCACTAGAGAAAACAAGGAATAGTGGAAACCAGCAAAGAATTCCTGGAGCAAAATGTTTCAACAATTCCAAATTATTTCCTACCAATGTAGTAATTGTATCAATGTAGTATTTGTATCAATGTGTATTTCAGCACATAGTTTTGAAGCACCATGAAATTATAGAAGGTCGGAAATAAGAAGAAAGCAAATCAAACATTTATGTACAAACAATAGAAGCAATTTTCTAACATGAGTGCACTGAAACATTAGTATGGCTGATTAAGAAAGGTTCTGAAATACAACCCCAACTTTCAAACATTCACAGGCTGTATATAACATATATGTATATGAAAATAATGATATAAAGAACATAGCATGTTTTATTCCACAGCTTGGTAAGAATACTTCAGCATAGGAAGACAGCTCAAGAACATTCTATCTACTTCTGAAGCTCCCTCTTTACCTGTCTTATTTCACTATTACTCTGTCTTTCACTGATAAATCTACATATGAATCTTAAATTTTGTTTTTAAAGTATTCTTGCTTTTATAAAAGCTTTGTTACATATATGGAACCTTCATTTATAGTTTGCACGCTTTAAAACTGTATAAAATTTAAATCCCCTGGATTTTCACCACAGTGTTAAACAATACATGGAAACTGTTTTAATCTATTCCCAAGGTGATTGACAACTGGGTTGTCTTCACTTTCTTGCTACTACAATGTTTCTGGGTACACTCTGATGTACTATAAATTTTTCCAAGTTATAGGATTAGAAACTGAATTTCTAGGCCATATATGTATGATGTAGAATTTATTTTATTTTTCAAGAGGTTTTACTCAATCTGATCAACTACTTTGACAACAACAATTTGCAATATGTTAACCACTGTTAATTTCCTATTATCCTGTTTTGAAACTCTGCATTGTTTTTTCTTTTTTTAATCTTTCTCTCTTTAAAATAAAAAAGAAGTTTTATTTACTCTCACTAGTAATTTTAATAATGTCTGTTACACCTCTCCACATTCACTAATATTTAGTACTGACTTTCACAATTTTGACAATTTGGTAGATATAAAATAGCATCTCCTTATAGTTTTACAACGCATGGTTCAAGAGCTTATATGGTATTTGGCCATTACCGTTTCCACTTCTGCGAAGTATCTATTTATATAATCTTTTGTGCATTGCTTAATTAGGACATCTTTCTCTTAGTGACCTGTAAGTATTCTTTATATATTATGAAAATAACGCTTTAACTGCAACATGTTATAAAGTATTTTCTTCAAATCTATTGATTTATTTCTCTGATTGTCTTATGTTACCTTTGCATTTATAGAATTTGAACATTTTAGGGGGCTGGGGATTTAGCTCAGCGGCAAAGCGCCTGCCTGGCAAGTGCAAGGTCGTGAGTTCGGTTCCTGGTACCGGAGAAAAACCAAAAAAAAAAAAAAGAATTTGAACATTTTAATAGCTCCAAATGTACGAGCTTTTTTTTCCTTTATGGAATGCAATTTTGTGATATACAAACACACATATATATACATATATATGGGGAGTTTTACATTGCTAGTATAGTCTATTACTGTGTAATAAAAACCTTCCACACATATTTAAGAAAAAATACAATGCTGGTATTGTTGAGTTTAAAGAAACAATAATAACCCATTTTGACTCAGCTATTTTTTTAATTACTGATTTACTGCTTTCTTGTTTCTCAAAGCACAATGTTTTTGAAGGTAAGATGTCCAAAATTCAACGTTATTAAACATTCAAACAATAAAATATAATGTAGAAAAAGCCCTCAAATGTTAAATATTCTAAGTTCTAGCTGCCAGAACCAATAGGGATAGCAGCAACTAGACTTAACACTGGTTTAAGATGAAAATCACTGTTCTCTGATTCAGAGAGCAGGAAGGAGTCTCAAATGTCAACCAACCCTCTAGGCACTGGGGGCAGCACTTTCTATTTCCTTTCAAATGGCTGGGAGATTCATAGTGATTCTGAGTACAGCATTCTGTCCCCTCACGCCAGGGGTAAAAATGATCTGGCTGCCAAGACAGTCAAAAGTAACTCCTGTGGTTACCATCAGATTACGAAGACCAGAAGCATCCTCCTGTCCAGGAGGCAGCCTGCGCCTGCGTAGTCCTCAACTCAGTGTTTTTAATGGAAACAGAATCTTACACTAGACAAAGACCTTAAAAATACACTAATTAGATGGAAAATGATACTACCACAGAAATAGTATATATATCATTACATATAGAAAATGCTATCTTTCTCATTTTGCCTTCTTCATTTTGCCTTCCTGAAAACAGTTCTATTCACATTCAGTGAATATAAGAACTTAAGACATAAAATTTCACAATACTATTTAAATACCTAAACTTGGCTTAAAAATAAGAATTTTGTATTATATCAACCAAAAAGTACCCAAGGAACTAAAAATAATACTTTTGTAAGTTCAGTGTCTAATTAAAATATTTTGACAATTTCACTTTAAATAATGATTTATGTGGAACTGTATACTAATAATCTAAAGCAAGTAATTGTACTAAAAAAGAAGATAGCAATACAGAATTTATAAATCTTATATAATGTCAGGTTTATTAAAAACTTTTTTGTTTTTTTGGTACCAGGAATCAAACTCAGGACCTTGCACTTGCCAGGCAGGCACTTGTGCCACTGAGCTATATCCTCGGCCCTATAAAAACATTTTAACTAGTACAAAATACTTTAAATTATCAATTAAACTTTTCTTTAATCCATGAGGAAACTACATGATAGTCTCATCTTACGCTGAATTTCACTTACTTCCATATTTATTCTCACTATCATACTGACCTCTCTGAGGACAAGAACCTTACTTACACACCTTCACAGATGGGGTCAAGGCATGGCTTACAGCACTTAAGTCAACATTTTTTGACACATTTTGTTTTGTTTGCTTTTTTGAGACAGGGTCTCACTTTATAATTCAGGATGGTCTTAATTTCACTATGTAGCCTAGGCTAGCCTTGAACTCACAGTGATCCTCCTGTTTCAGCCTCCCAAGTGCTGAAAGGCATGAGCCAACGCTCCTGGCTTACTGAAGTACTTTGAAAGAAGCTATTTTTTATATGTTGATTCTCATAATGACGTTAACAAACAAATTAACATTAATTTAAGAAATATTTAATGCAAGTTTCTATGTACAACATACTATTTTTGGAGATAGGGTAGTGAATGAAACAGACAAAATATCTCAGCTTTCACTGAGTTTATTGTCTACTGTAAAGACAAAGAGTATGTTAAAACAAAACAAAACAAAAAAAACAACAACAACAACAAAAAAAAACAGGTACATGGTGATAAGTCCAAAGGAAAAAATAAGAAAAAGAAAGAGAGTATAAGCATGAGCAGGTGGATTGCAATTTTAAATAATGTGCACAAAAAAGGCCACACTGTGAAGAAACACTGGAGCAATGACAGGAAGGAGTTGAGGGGGTAAGCCACAGCCACACATATATGAAAGAGTATTCTACAGGGAGGAAAGAGCAAATGCAAAGATCCTGAAGTCTGAGTGGCCCTGATTTGATGAAGAAAAGACAGGAGGCTGATGTAACTAAATAGACTGAGGAGTGTTGTCCTGGCACAGGAAGAGTAGGTAATGATGGATCAAATCCTCTAGCAAAGGGTAGCAGGTATTTTTGTAAAAGGTCAGAGAATATTTTAAACAGTCTATCCCTGTCTGTCTGGCTCTCTCACAACTTCTTCTTCTTCTTAATCTTTTAAAAATGTAAAACCTGTTCCTAGCCTGCAGGCTGCATAAAAAGAGGTTGTAACCAAGCTACTCCTGCCAATCCCTTGCTACACAGCTTTATAGGTCACTAATTTTTTTTTGCATTAGGACATGATTCCTTGGTATCACAAAATACAGGGGAGTAGCTCACAAAATTTAATAAAAATAAGAATAGCCTATTAAACACTACAGTTTTTATCATCAGATAAAGCTACTTAACTGTCTGATTTCAAAGTCTTAATTCAACTAGCAAATTTCTTAGAATAGAGTTGGTCTGTGGGCTGGGGATAGAGCTCAGTGGCATAACCGCCTGCCCAGCAAGTGCAAGGTCCTGAGTTTGATTCTCAGTACCAAAAAAAAAAAAAAAAAAAGAAAGAAAAGAAAAGAGTTGGTCTGTATTTATCCATTGTGCAAATACTTAACTGACTTCCTATCAAGAGTTAAATACATCTAGTTATCTCAAAGATATGTGCTAGGAAAAAAGAAACAGGCAATATAATACACTGATGTAGAAATAGAGAGTACATCCAGCTATAATGGTCAGGGAAGGCACTGCTGAGAAAACACCAGGAAGCTAGCCATGTAGAGACCTGGGAGAAAATGCAGAGACAATCACAAAGATATAGACTGTGAAGATAGTAAAGTCTTGTTTTAAAAAGTAATCAAATATGGAGGAGTGTATGGAAGGGAAGCAGTGGTGGGATCACAGAGGTGACTAGAGGTAAGATGCGGAGGGACCTTCCCTGTTATGCTATGGAGTCTCAATTTTATTTTGAGGATAACAAAAAACATAGAAAGGGGAGGCAACATATATTGTAAGTGTTGCAGAAATGAAACTAGCAGAAGAGCAAGATAGCAGCTGCGTGAGTGTGAGCCAGAGACAATGATCCACAGCAGAGAGTTGGTACACTATGCATTGCAAACCGGTACTAATTAAAAAATAGCTTTTGTATTCCCTACTGAGGAGCGAAAGAAGAGTTGAAGGGAGAGGAGGGGAATGGGTAATAAAAGAATTAAGTATATTATGTACATGTAAAAGTGCCCCATGATGAATGTGATCAGTATATATGACATATATGTACTAATAAAAAATAAAGATAAAAAACTAAGCAACAAAAATAAATTAGGAACCATTGAAAAATAAGTTCTGAAGAAAGTGAAACAGGGAGAAATAAAAGGTGGGGAAGAGAATGAGACAGAGAAGAGAGAGAGGCAAAGAGAGGGAGAGGAACAGGCTAAACAGCTGGTTAAAGTCGGTTAAAATGTCTTTTGTAGCTATTAGAAGCAAATATTCCCAGGCCAAGACAAACATTAATAAAGGAAAAACAAACAGATACACTTCCCTCCTGTCCACAATCATCATGGGGAACTTGCCCCTCCCCTCCCTTCAACTCTTCTTTCCCTCCTCAGTTACAACAGCTGTTTCCATGTCTTTCCATCCATTCTCACTGTACTCGTGCCTTAGATATGAAATCTTTGCAAAAAGAAACTTTAGTGATCTTTGTTATCACACACAAAAAACAAACAAGAACTAGATGGCTAAAATAAAAGAATATAACTTCACTGACAAAGAAAATGCTACCTAGTGGAAAACACTCTAATTGTGAGGAAATATTTTTAGGGACTAGGGTCCCTAAGGAGAGAACAGAAACCTGGTCATGGCATAGCAACCTGAGAAAGAAGGCCAACAGGTGAAATTCAGTAACTGAGGTGTTCTTGATCATGGCACTGCTTTTAGAACAGGTCTGCTGATGTGCCATCTTGGGAAACACTCAAGTCCCTCTGAAGAAAGAAGCTGAGTTCAGCAGCTGCTCAGAAGTCCCCAGCTTAGCTGCCACCATCCAGTACCCAGCAAGCATAGCTCCTCTACTGGGAGACAGGGGTCCAGTGAGTGAGGTATTCACCAGAGACTGCCTTTCTTGAGCAAGGCACCAAAGAGAGGGCAGGCTACAGATTTGCTTAGAAGGTAGTGGCTAGGATAAAAGAGTAAAGGACATAGCCCTGGGGACCTGTGAGACAGCAAGAAACATAGAAGTCCTGTAATCCCAGCACTTGGGAGGCTCAGGCAGGAGAATTGCTGCAAGTCTGAGGCCAGTCTGAGCTACACAGTGAGACTCTCTCAAAACAGAAAGAAAGAGAAAAGAGAAGAGAAGAGACAAAGACAGAGAGAGGGAGAGAGGGAGACTAAGAGAGAAAAGCAGGCAGAGACAAAGAGGCGTGCTGTGACTATACATGGTGAAATGGCGGGATAAAGAAAGACTCTCAAGTGGCTGAACTCCCCCTGGCGGGTGGGCCACACTGCTGATCCCCAAAGCCACTGATCTCAGTGTTGGAGGGCTTTCTCATGCAGAGTCCCAAAGCACTACTGAACTCAGTTCAATAACCTGTGGATCCCCAAATACCTCTGAAATTGGCACTTATGGGTTTTTTCCAAATGACTAAAATGCTAAAGAATTTGCTGGCAAAAAGAGAACCTGGTAGAAGACAAATAACTGGAACAGGTGATCACTGGTGGTACAGAGAACACTCTGGAACACAGCTATTTCCTGCCAGGCCCCAGAAACCAGTGAAATCCTGAATCAGATAGAAAACCAAAAAGCAGGAGCAGTGCTGAGACATGGAAGTACAAGGGGTGGTTGGAAGGGCATCAGAACACAGCAGGGTGGGGACACTACCTCCTGTGTGACCCTTAGAGACCACTGCAGTTGCCAGAGAGAGAAGGCTCAGTGGAACAGGGAAAGATGACAATGGGGAGCACTGGAATCCCAGGGAGGAGGACAGAGCTGAGCAAATATCCAATCTACCAGCTACTACCAGCAAGAGGTGTCCAAGTGACCTTATCAACCTTCAGAAAACACTAGGCTCCCAAGCACATCCTTTAGAGACAACAGAATGGACAAGCTGAATTAAAACACTCACCCTAACCCTGTCTATTCCTGCCCCCAAGCCCACCAAAGTAATTGTCCGCTTCCTTTTTTTTCTTGACTTCTTTGTTAGGATTTTGTATACGTGTGTGTGGATAATGCTACATATGTAAGTTTTCTACTGTTGCTTGTATAATGTTCCATGTTATTTAGTCAGATAGGCCCATATCAAAGGTGGCCTCTTTGTATGATCTAACATACTTAACTATCACTTCAACCTTTCTATCTCTTCATTTTCCTCCCATTTACAATCTCACCTTATATCTGCATTTGCTATTTTCTCCCACATACCTAATTCTCTCTCTGCTCTGCTCCCTTATATAATTTCCCCTCCTTCCCATTCTATCTTTTCTCTCTTTTATACTTTTAGATTAACCAAAATATAGTATCTTATGGTCTCACATTACAGTCTCCCACGCTAAGGGTTGTTTTCATAGGTTTGGGTTAGGGTTAACTGCAAATACTATCCACTGAATGTCAATGTATCTAAATTCATAAAACAAAAACTACTTGACATATAGGGACAGATACGCAACAAAACAATCCAGGGAGGACTTTAACATGTCACTCCAAAAAATAGGTCAACCAAGAAAACCACCAACGAAAAAATATCCAAGTTAACACAGAACAAATGAATTTAACACAGATCTATGAAGTACTTCATGCAACAACAACAAAATACCCATTCTCAGCTGTCCATGGACTTTCTCTAAAGGAGATTATATTTTAGGACGCAAAGCATATCTCCATAAATGAAAAAAAAAAACTAAAATAATGTCTTCCATCCCATCAGATCACAATGAAATGAAACTAGAAAGAAATAGAAAAAAATGGTCAAAAAATTCTCAAACACATGGAGACTGAAGTAACACACCACAGAAAAAAATCAGCAAAGATTAAATGACAAAGTAAAACATGTCATGTGGGATACAATGAAAGCAGTTCTAAATTATAAGTTCATAATGAAGTGCCTATATTACAAACATCAATGGTCCCAAATAAATTACTAAATAATACACCTCAATATCCAGAGAAACAAGAACAATCCAAACCTAAAACTACCCGAAGAAAATTATAAAGACCAAAACAGAAATCAATGAAACTGAGATGAAAAGATCAATGAATCATATTTCTCCAAAAGATATAAGTCCGAAAAACCCTTACCCAAACTGACCAAAACAGAGAAAAGACCCACATTAATGTAATCAGAAATGAAAAAGCTAAAATTACAACACATACCAGTGAAACCACAAAGAATAAAACAAACTATTGTCCCAACTTTAATTTCCAACACATTGGAGAATCTGGAAGAAATGGATGCATTCTGAGACACATATGCCTCATCAAAATTGAACCAATCAGATCAAAACACTGAACAGACCAGTAACGGCAAAGAAACAGAAGCAGTAATAAGAAAGTCCAGGACCCAACTGGTTCACTAGTGAATTTTACTATACTTTCAAGAACTAATCCCAATACACCTTGGCTCAGATGGTTACCACAGTCTATGGGGAACCAACAGAGGGGCCTCTGAAGCAAAAAATAAAACAAAATTAAATTAAATACAAAAATAAAAAAAATAAAAATGCACAGGGCAAGGGAAAGGGGCTCACTAACTCATAAACTGTGAAGTTAAGCAGAAAAAGCAGTGACTTGAGACCTACTGAGGGACAAGCTAGAATGAAAACAGCCCTAGAGCAAAATCACTGATCTGCCACATTCAGCAGGAAAGTCAGGGCAGATTCTGAATTTACACAAAAAAAAGTGAGTGTGGGAACAAAGTAAGACTTAAGAGAGACTCACAGTCCCTCCACCGCACCTGATGGATCCCAATACAGTGGGCCACGAAAAGAAACACATGGAAAATTTGGGGACTCATGGATCGGGTTTTTTTGTTTTGTTTTGTTTTGTTTTTTTGACAGGATCTTGCTCTTCCTTTCAGGTTGGTCTTGAATTCACTATGTAGCACAAGCTGGCCTTAACCTCATGAGTGCTGGTATTACAGGTGTGTACCATCACGCCTGGCTCAGAATTTTTCTTTTTTCTGTTCTTTCGCTCTTTGTTTTTTTCCTTTTTCTTGTTTTTCATACTTAATCAAATTCTAATTCTCTTACTCTTTATTACATTCTCGATCTCACTTTTCTTACCTTATTTTTAAAGAATCACTTTCGTCATTTTCCCTCCCCCTCCATCTTTATCATCATTTTAACTATAGTAAGCTGTATCAATTTTTAGATATTCAGTTGACTCTATATTATTACTGTTGCATTCTGTTGGTCAAGGTGGTAATAGTTACTGCCTTTAGCAGATGTATATTGTATGTCAACATCTGGTTTGTCTTTGTTTCTACATTATTATTGGAGATCTATTTTCTGCTGTTAAGGGTGGTACAGTGATAGATACTGGTTCTTAGGAAATGTCAACATCTAGTTTTTTCTTTTTTTAAATATTATTGCTGCTGATTCCTTTGCTATTGCCAGTGGTGGCACAGTTCTTGCCATTAATTGGTATTTACAGAATGCTAATACCTACTTTCTCTTCAACATTACTGCAGTACATTTCCGGAAACTATATGCTGAGCTAATTACACAGTACATGCCTCTCACCAAATTAACAAAGGTGGGTGGCTGGATCTTGGGAAAGAGGCAAAGGCCTACAGTAAGCTGTGCCCAGAGTGTATCATTAGTAAAGCAGGCATTAACTACAAGAGCTCTCCATACTAGCAACAAAGTCTTTTCAATTTAATTGACCCTCAAACCTCAGCACATGAACAGAACAGAACAGAACAGAAAAAACAGAAACATGAGAAAGCAAGAGAACAAACTGCATTCAAAAGCTACCATCTCCCTCAAGGCTAATCCATGGGACATTACTGGGGAGGAAATCAAAAGCTGAATTACACAACATGAAAAAGAACAAACAAAACAAATCAATAAGCTGCTTCATGAATTCAAAGATAATATAGCTACACAGACAATGGACTTAATAAGCAAAATATCCAGTAAGAGACTAAGAAAAGCAAGTTGAGCTGAAAGAAACGATACGAGGGCTGGGGATATAGCTTAGCAGCACTGTGCCTGCCTGGCAAGTGTGAGGTCATAGCTTCTATACCCAGTACCAAAAATAGATAGATAGATAGATAGGTGATAATAGAAAGAAATAAATGATACAAAATATTAACTATCAATAGCTCAGCGGCACAAGTGACTGCCTAGCAAGCACAAGGTCCTGAGTTCAATTCCCAGCACCAAAAAAAAGAAACAAAACAAAACATTAATTATTAGTTTACCAAATGATTAGAGTCAACAAAAAGTAGCAGGAGATGAAGAATTCTATTGAAACTTTAGGGCCAGGCATATAACTCAGTGGCACAGCACCTGCCTGGCAAGCATAAGGTCCTGAGTTTGATTCCTGGTACAAAAACAAACAAACAAACAAACAGGAAACTAGCAGTTTGACAGTTGTTAAATAACATAAAAAACATTAACTTAAGATTAAATGGTAGAGGCAGCTGGGGATTTAGCTCAGCAGCACAGCACGTGCCTGGCGAGTGCAAGGTCATGAGTTCAGTTCCCGGTACCGGGGAAAAAAAAAAGATTAAATGGTAGAAATTACTCAAAGGAAGGAATAACTGGGATGAGGGAAAGGAGAAAAAAAATGGAAAAAGGAAGGAAAAAAAAAATATATATATATATGTATATAGAAGGACAGCTGGGATAACTGTACTGCTAAAGTCTAGTGATTTATTGAAAGGAAAAGTTAATGCCTATTTTTTTTCATCAATTTTGCATGCTTTTATCTGGTAATCTGAACAACTAATTTAAAGACAACAATATGCAATATAACAACCATTGGTGAATTCCTACCATCTTGTGTAGTAAAACTCTGTATTGTTTCTAATTTTTTTTTATTCTCTTTAACAGTTTGATCAATCTTGCATTCATACATCTGGTAATTTGAGCAACTTCATTGAAGATACCAATATGTAATATAACAGCCACTGTTAATTCCTAACATTTTGTTCTCTAAAACTCTGTATTCATTTTTATTGTTTTTATCTATGTTGTTGGCATTTTATTATTCTCTTTAAAAAAGATTAAATGGAATTAATGAGAAATGAGAAGATGGCATAAATGGCATTAAAAAATCTGTTTATAAAAAATTATAGCTGGGTATGGTGGTGCATGCCTATAATCCCAGCATTTGGGAAGCTAAAGCATGAGGATCATTGTGAGTTCAAGGCCAGCCTGGGCTACAAAGAAAGTTCAAGACCAGCCTGAACTGCATAGTGAGACCCCATAGTTGGCTTGCTCCAAGGCAGAGTGACATGGCAGGGAGGTATCACAAAGTAGAAACAGTTCATGGCAGGCAAAAGACAGCAAAGCAGTGAAATAGAAAGCAGCAAGCAACTGTAACAGTCCTCTTTCTGTTACTTATATTCTATCCAGGCTACACACCCTTAGGTCAGGTAGCACTTACACCCAGGCAGGAGCTTCCCTTTATCCACTCCCAGAATTACTCCAAACCAGTCAATTGAGTAATTCTACACTCTTGATCCCAGCATCACACATTCTAGATACAGTTACCTTTGAAAAGCCCCACATATGACCACATGAGGCTTTGGGGGAACATCTACACACAGGCTATAACATATATCTTCAGCCATTAGGGAAATGCAAATCAAAACAACTCTTACACTCCATCTTACCCCAGTCAGAACAGAAAAAACAATGAATGCTGGTGTGAATGTGTGTGGGGGGAGGAGGGGATAGACCTTTCTACAATGTTGGTGGAAAAGATAATAAAAATACTACAGAAACCAGCATAGAGATTCCTAACAACACTAAAAATGGACATTGTTTGACCCAACTATACCTCTCCTAGGTATATTCCTGAGTTAAAGTCATCATGCTGTACTAATACATGTGTACTCATTTTTCTAGCATCACCACTTGCAATAGCCAAGCTCTGGAAACAGTCCTGTTGTGCATCAATCAGCAAATGAATGAAGAAGCTGCGGTATATACAACACTTAAATTTTCTTCAGCCATAAAGAAGAATAAATTCATGTCACAGGAAAAAGGATGTACCTTGAGACCATATAATTAAGTGAAACAAATCAGACACAAAAAATTAAATATCTCTTATATGAGAAAACCAAGATATAAAGAGTAAAATAAGGAAAAATAGTACTAGGAAACAGAGAGGAAGAATTTTTGGAGATGAGAGAGGGGCCCAATAGAAGGGGTAGGAAAGGTATGGTGGGAAAAGGGGATTGAAAATTATCAAGATATGATTTATATATGTACCAATTCCCCAAAACAAATGTAAACACTATCTATGTCAAACATAAACCAATGAAAATGGCAGAGCAACACCCTGTGTATGCAAATAAACCGTATTAACTTACAGATCTGTTGCTGGATGCCAGTTAAGATTTCCTCATCCTTCTCCTGAACTACACTCTCAAATTATGATGTTTGTAAAAAGTATATATGATAATAGTAATTGGAAGAATAGTTTCTGTGAAAGTATAATCCTGTAAATCAAATTGATATGAAATCTGTGACTCTTCTTTCCTTGCCTCAACATCAGCCAGATTGATATGCTTTTGAGCATGTCTTTACATATTTAGGCAACAAGACAACAGGCTCCAAGGAAAACTAGCTTTTAACCTAATGTCACAAAATTTTAACTTGCCTCTTTAACCTGTGCCAATAGCTGAGATTGTCTAAGGGTCCTAGAAAATACTGTGGGCAAGTGCCGAAGAACCAGGGGCTGGGCCAAGCAGGTAGCACTTCACATCCCCAATAAAGCGAAGAATCTTGCAACAGTCTCAAAACCCAAACACCAGCTACACCTGGAAGACACCTCTGAGAAGAAGTCCCTAGCAATAAAGCTACTCACCATAGGCAATTTACAAGCATCAATCCAGGAATTAAACTAATAAAAAAAATAAAAAATGAGAAGACACTTAAAACAAGATGCAACCCCATACATCCAGTTCACCAAAGGCAAACCTGGTGGGACAATTTGAAAGCCACCCACTGGCCTCTCTGAAGTGGTAACAACAAAGCAAATGAATGAGGCTCTAGAAAAAATCAAATCAGAAATAATTTCTCAGATAACTGCAGAGATGGTGTCCACAATGAAAACCATGCTGAGTGACTCTTCAGCAGACAGAGATTTCAGTAAGTTTTTTATACCTGTGATGTCACTTTCTAATCTTTCTGTAACTCTTATAATTCTCAGGGTTTGGATTTTTTGTTGTTGTTTTTTGGTTTTGAGTCATCTAGCAACTGTTGGATCTATCTTTTACAATGTCAGGGTTAAGATGACACTGTGGCAATAACATACAGGAAAAAGGAAATTTCAAAAAGAGTATGTGACATACCAATAGTGAAGAAACATAAAAAATGAAAAGCAAATTAGACCAAAAATACTGACATGGTCTAATAGACCTAGGAGAAAATATCATACAAACGGTGTTTCTAGAAGGAAAGGGTACAGACACCCAGAGAGATCTATGCCTAAAACTAGGTCACTGAATTGAGCAACCAGTGAGTGTATTATTAAAGTAATTTTAGCACAGCAATGAGAGAAGAATCCTAATTAATTGGTTTGCAAGAAAAACAGTAAGTATGGAAGAGAAAGCAAACACAGAAACTTTATTCTTTCAACAATGGTGTAAGTAAATGAAAAGTAAAACAAAGAATAAAAGGCGTAAGAAAGATACTATGTTGATTCAGGCAAAAAATGACATTGAGAAAGATTGTTTAACTTTTTATTTAGGGATGAGAGAAAATACATGACTTATGTTTGGAAGATTCAGTGGAGAGAAAGAAAATAAAAAACACAAGAAAGGATTTAATGTAGGGAACAAGGTTTTAAAAGGTGGTAAAAAGAAAAAAAGAATAGAAGTAATAGCACTGGAAAAGAACTGGAACACTAGTTCTGCTGAAACAAAAGCAATGTAAAGATGTATGAAGATACAGTTTTTGATACTGCTGATCCCTCAAAACTCCATTTAAAACTGGGCTGGGCTGTTAGCTGGAATGGGCATACAGACAGGAGTAGTGGTTGTTATTTTTGTTATCACTGGTTTAACTCTACCATTTGGCAGAATCACAAAACACAACCAAAGTGTAAAGGGTATGTATGTATGAAGATTGGTGGAATAATTCAAGACTGTGTATAAATTCATAGACTATGTCTACTTTCTCTCCACCACTCTTGCTGTACTTTACTTTGCTTAAGAGCCAAAAAACACCTCTGATGAAATTAACTAAATATAAAACAAATTTCTGTCTTCCTCATTGCCCTGGTGGGTCTTAACACGTCCAGTTCTCTCAAGAAGTCCAAATCAGTATGATTTCTCCTCAATAACTATTATTCAAAGCAAAATAATTTGCACCCAGTTTTTGATATGCCTAATATTCCTGACATTTTATGTAGTCATAACTACATTTCTAGACATTTCTTTCTTGAATAAGTTTTTCCATTTTTAGTTCTCTGTCAGACTTGAAGATGTTGGTAAACAATGCTCAATTATATGTCTTTGTTTCAGTACAAGCATACTGACCTTGAGGTGAGACTGAAGAGAACAGCAAATCCAAGAAGAAAACGTGCAAGAGAAAGTTAGAAACAATTAATATTGAAAAATATTATTATTCATGAGCATAGACAAAATATAAAGCACAGAAATAAAGAAACAGACAAGGATTCCACACAGGCACTAAAATTAGTAATTTCAGATTTTCAACATTCAACAAGTGAATTTTATTATTAGATTACACCATCATACTTTAAAGTTTCTAAAAGAAAATTTTTTGTCTAACCTTTATCATTTCATGGAACAGCAAGAAAAACTTCTTAAACATTTAGAAAGAGGTTAAACATCTTCCTCTCATTTAAGTAGCTAGAACTAGAATTAAGTGATTACACAAACATAATCACCTCAGTTTTATGTCCCTCCACCATCACGTAACTCACTAGTGCTTTACCTACTCCATTCCACTAAGAGGATCAAGTTATACAAAAGAAAAAGCAGAAATAGATTGGCAGATTTAGTTATTCTGTAGAATACAGAACTCTCAATTTACACAGAAGAATTTGAAATGATTTTCTTAAATTTTCAAAAAGAAACCATTTTTCCTTAATCACAACCACTATCTGACTTCAACTCTACAAAATCTTTGAATGGTGCAATCTAAAGACAATAATGAACGTGTATGGATCTATAAGCATCAATGCATTCCCAGAGCTGCTCAGCAGTAGAAACTGTAACAAAATCATGCTTAATATTCCTATGCAGCATGAAGCCCCTATGATTCATTATTGCCTTTTATATAATAACAGGCAGTCTTCTCTCTTTAAAACTTAATCAATTTCACTGAAATTATTATCTTTCAATAGTTAAGATTTCTAATGGTCAGTGCTATCCAGATTGTCTTCGTGATTTAAGTTTTTACTTTAAGAACTGAAAATAGCCAGACATAGTGGTACATGCCTATAATCCCAACACTTGAGAGGCTGAGGCACAAGGATTGCCACAAGTTTGAGGCCAGCATAGACTACCTATTGAGTTCATGATTAGCTTTAAGACTACACAGCAAGGCCTTATCTTAAAAAACTAAAAAAGAATTGAAACTAAAAGGTTTATTTCTTGAATGCAAACACCATTTTGCTTTGTACCTTAACATTCATTAAAACTTAGTAAAGTGGTGTACATGCTAATTCAGCACATACTACAAAGTTTTAAAAGTCATGAGAATTTTAAAAAGGAGGATAATATTTATTATCCTTATTATATAAAATGAAATGACAAACAGAAAAGTAACATGCTCACAGTCATGCAGAAGGTTAGTGGCAAATTCCGGAAAAGGATGTAGGTGTGCTAACATCCCACCTGGACAAAGTCTATCTGTTCTATGATACTTCTTCAGGGAGCTATAAAGCTCCATGGAACTTTAGCATATACAAGACAGTGTCAAAAGTTGACAATATTCAAAGGCAAAAAAGGGCAAGCTCTCTCTCTCTCTCTCTCTGACACTGGGACTCAAACTCAGGACCTTGCACCTGGCAGGCATGCACCTGTGCTGCTGAGCTATATCCCCAGCCCAAAAGGGCAATCTCTAAATGATTGTTCTGAGTGATTCATTTTTATGGTTATGATACAGAAAGAACAATTTTAGATAAATAATGACATTAAGTGAAATTTCCTATAGATGCAAAGTTTTATGTACAACATGGGTAAAAAAAAAATTGAGGTTTTCCTTCCAGGAGCAAGCAACTTTATTGTTTTATCAATTGCTTCATTGTGTTTATTAATTTTATTGCTCATGAATCATACTTCACCTTAGTATCAAGCTACAGCTCTTAGGGAATAAATTTAAGAGGAAAGTATTCTATACAAGGCATAACTATGTAATTTCTAATGTTCACACACCTAATTAAAAAACTAAGGAAGCCACTAAAACATTCCAGTAAAGGAATAGTAACAAATTATGAGGTGCTGTGCCCACAAGGAACTTTGGGAAGATGACATAAAGAAAGGACTACGCAAAGCTGTGACTGTATTTTCCTGTTAAATGAAATCAGTGAAACTGATCAAGGAGGAAAGGAAAAAGAAAAAGAAAAAAGCAGCCTCTCCAGACAGCAAGCAGAAGCAGGCAGATCAGATAAAGAACCAGTCATCTTCAACTGTAATTAATGAGCATCTTTCCCTTTTTGGTTTTCTTATTTTTAAAAACACATTCTCCTTCAAGCAAAACATACATTATATGACTCTGCACAATTACCAGCTGCAGCCCCAAGCATTTCTCTTCTACATCAACTACACTAAGAGCATATTTTCTGAGGCTGTACTTCATAGATCAAATATGCACAAACACAAATTTAAAAGAAAGGGAATTCTTTCCTAAGCAATCATTTTCCTCATAAATTATATAGAAATTGATAACAAAGCTATATATAGCTCAATTTTATATGAAAGATTTCTGAAGCCATTAAACATGGTATCAGGGGCCAGGGATATAGCTCAGCGGCACAAGCGCCTGCCTGGCAAGAGCAAGGCCCTGAGTGTGATTCCTGGTACCAATAAATAAATAAATAAATACGGTATCAATTCAGCATATCTTTACGGAAAGACTTTTACCAAGTATAAATATCTAGGTTTATATTTTCAGTTTATGTTATGCCATAGATACCTAAATATGTGATTCCAGTATAAAATAATCTGAAATATAAAGCTTATTTTCCCAATGAGAACCTTTAAATATAATTTTTTGGATTAATGTAAGTAAACTCAGGATATAAGTAGAAATGTCAAACATTTAGTTATTATAGGAAATATATTCATTTGATTGCACATGTATTTAGAATGGAATACACCGTCAGGTACAGTGGCACATGACTGCAGTCCTCACTGCCTGGGATACTAAGGCAGAAAGATCCTCATGTTTAAGGCCAGCTTGGGCAACTTAGAACTATCTTGTCTCAAAACAAAATACAAAGAGCTGGAGGATACAGCTCACTGATAGAACAACTGCCTATTATGACTGAGGCACTCAGTTTAATCTCCAGTACTGTCAAAAATAAAATACACAAATAAAATGGAATATACAATTAAAAAATGTTAATTTAGAAATACTACTTTATTCTACTCCTACATTTAATAAAACAATTTTTATTTATCCTCTGAACATATATTCATTCACTAAAGACAGAAGATGAACCTTATAAAGGTCATTAGTTGCCTGCTTTCTCTAGTGAGATGGCTGTGCAGCAAGTGCTTGGAGAAAAGTTATCAGTGCTGCATGTTAGAAGCAGGCATTCTGCCAACAGCTTTATAAGGGTTCCCTTCTAGCTACTGAATGAGCTGCAAAAGAATGACTCTGCTGGCATCATCTACAAAATAAATAACTAGTCTTAAGTCTCCTGGGACCAGAAGCATCCATTTAACAAAGCCCACACTGAACTAAGACTAACACAGATAAACTGACACCTGGCAGCAAAGCAGCCCATCTGTAAATTCCTAAATAACCTGTCCAAGAAAAAGGCATTCTAGCATGTGAGAAAAGCATTGCCCTCAGCAAGCTCCACAGGCAAGAGCCTCTGGATCACATCCTCTCCAAAAGCTGAGAAAATATTAATGAAAAGAGACTACAGGATGGACGTTCCAAAGAAGAAAGGAAGAGACAGACCCTGCACAACTCTGCTACCACCTAACATGTGATACCATCATTTAACGTCTCTAGGCCTCAGCCTAAGTTGTAACAAAAACTACACAAGACCCTTTTGCAGAAACACACAAACTAGAGCCATGACATAAGACATAACTAAAATTAAGAAATAAAACTATTTTAAAAATTACATTAAAAGATTGGGAAATTCTAAGAAAGGTAAGCTCTACTTGGTACATAAAAAGTCAAATAAATGAGCCTGGGACACAAAATATGAAGCAACTTTTTTAATATTTCGCCAAAAGAGAGATACAGATTATAAAAATGAGTTAAAAGTAATACAAATAGTTCAGAATGAAATGCAGTCAGTTTTGCTGCAATACAAATCTACTTTTGAAACACAGACTATATTGCACTTTCAAGAAAATATCCTACCAACTAAGAAAAGCCCAGGATCCAATGGATTCCCCACTGACTCCTGCAAGAACTTCAGGGAATATCTAATGGCAATATTCCACAAACCTTAATGAAACTGAAAGGTAAGTATTACTTTTAAAGCCATTCCTGGAGTACAACATTACTTTGATTCCAAAGCCAGACAGGTACTCAACTAAAAAACAGAGCTATAAGCCAATCACAATATAGATCCAAAAATCCTCAACAATATAAGTGGCTAATAAAAACTTTAAAAATATTTGATATTTCTGGCCATTAGAGAAGTAAAAACAAAACAAACATAAAGATTCTGTCTTACTCCAGAAAGAATGGCTCTCATCTAGAAATCAAATAACAACAAATGCTGGTGGGACTGTGGGGAAAAAGAAACCCTTTGACATTTTTGGTGGGAATGTAAACTAGTGCTTCTACTACGGTAATCAGCATGGAGATTCCTCAAGGGGGACAAAAAAAAAACTTCTAAGACTAAGAGGTTCTGTTTGACCCAGCTATTTCTCTTCTCCCTGAAAGTTAAAGACATCAT
This sequence comes from Chinchilla lanigera, assembly GCF_000276665.1. Classification (NCBI taxonomy): domain Eukaryota; kingdom Metazoa; phylum Chordata; class Mammalia; order Rodentia; family Chinchillidae; genus Chinchilla; species Chinchilla lanigera. The sequence continues at coordinate 3,776,808 of NW_004955454.1, read as the reverse complement.
ATTACAGTGATACTTGCATATGTTTATAGCAGCACAATTCGTAATAGCTAAAGCTTGGAAGTAACCTAGATGCCCATCAACAGATGAACAGTTAAAGAAATGTGGCATTTATCATAATGGAGTAGTATTGTGCTACTAAAATGATACATTTGAGTCATTAGTAGGAAAGCTGATACACCTTGAGACCATCATGTTAAGTGAAATAAATCAGTCACACAAATTTAACTATCACACGATTTCTCTTATATGAGAAACTCAAAGTATAAAAAAATTAAAGAGGAAAATACAAGACAGATAATAGGAAACATGGAGATAGATCTTTTGTGATTAGAAAGTGACCAAGAAAGAGATGGGGGAGGGGTTAAAAGGAATTACAGTGTGTTATGTACATACATCAATTCCCCAGTATGAATGTTATCATTATGTACTGCAAACATAGTGATAAAAATTTTGAAAAAATAAAGTTACCCACCCACGTGCAAAAATCTTCTGTATGTGACTCTTCCAAAAGATAAAGGAATGTAATATTTTCCAGGCATCTGGGTGGGGTGAGGTGAGATAAAGGAAGAAAGAGGACTAAAACAATATTAAACAATATTAGTAGAACTGAAACCTGTGTGAACATATACGAAATAATGGCATAGCAGAATGAACTCCAAGTGATTTAACTGGTACCTTCATATTACTGCCTCTTTTTTGTGCGTATGTGTTGGAAACAGAACCCAGGAGCTTCACTGTGAACTGTATCTCCAGCTCTCCCCTTTTTTAGATCGAGACAGGGTCTGGCTAACCGCCTATGTTGCCCAGGATGTGCTTGAACTTGCCATCCTCCTGCTTCAGCTTGCCAAATTCTTGGTATTATAGATGTACTCCACCATGTCCAGCACAACTGCTGTCTTATTTTAATTAAGAACCAAAACAAGCATACTGAGGGATACCATTCCTGACTTGTAAGGAAAATACACACACATACATGAAATTCAGAAAGCATTAGACAAAAAAGGCCAAATTTTGATCAGAGCCCTTATTTTGCTTCTGCTTCTGCTTCTGATAATTGCAATTTTTATTTCACTTATCAAAGATCCTTTATTTTTCAAAGTGATTGTTTCTTTTATGGGGGGGATAAATAATTATGTGGCTAGCTACAGTAGACTGAATGCTTTTGGCTGCAAAAAACAGTAAATCTTTTTTTTTTGGTTTTTTCTCCGGTACCGGGAACTGAACTCACGACCTTGCGCTTGCCAGGCAGGCGCTTTTTGCCGCTGAGCTAAATCCCCAGCCCCAAAAAACAGTAAATCTTGATTCAAAATTTCTTAAATATAAGAAAATGCACTATCTCACATACTGACAAGTGTAGAGACAAAAGCTTGAGAAATAGTTCCTCTAATCCATGTCTCTCTGAGGTTTTCTTGACTCTGTCACCTTCTGGATGTGGCTTAACCACAGGCTGATAGAGAATAGCTTCAACAATTCTGGGCATCACATCCAGACATAAAAACATTTAGGAGAAAGTGGTCACTTTTCTTCTTTCAAGTCTTTTTCATGCAAGAATTACTCCCAGAAGCTTCTCTGTTTTTTCAAATCACTCATGCATTATATGTCAATGCATAACTATTACCAGAAAAACAGTTATCCTGATTGTCTTAATGATTTAGGATCTGCTCCTGGAAGCAGAAAATTACACAAACTTGGTGTTGTTAGGATAAACAAGAAAATGAGTGTTTTACCGGTATAATCTATTCTAGTCTGAACTCCAAGTTAAAGAGGAAAAAACAAGCAAACAAACAAACAAAAAAAGAAACCAGAAAACTACAAGCTTCAGCAAAAGAAAGAAGGTAAATACGAGACACAAAATCAATCTACAAAGTTATCCTCAGATCTGTGATATCTGGAGTTAGGAGATTTACTGTAAAGGGATATTTCCAGAGGTGAAGAAAGTCTGAAAAAATACTATCAGAATTTTATCATTACTCTTGTCTCCAGATATCTTAAACACTATGCCAGAGAAACGACTATTCTTTACAAATCTAAATAGAAATTCTAATATGCAGATTTTAAGACTATTCTTTATAAATCTAAATAGAAATTCTAATATGCAGATTTTTAAGACTAATTCTCAAGTATATTCAGGGTTCCTGAAGCTAATCTAAGTCTTTTGGGGAAATTTTGAACTGTGATTTCTTCTATGTAGCCTATCCACAGCCATGAGATAATGGCCTTCTTGAAATATTCAGTCATCTTCATCTACATACAGTACAAGAATCTTGTTGGTGTACTTAATGCCTCTAATCAGTTTAAGTAGGAGAGGTTATCCAAATAACCTGAGTGTGAACAACTCAATTCTTTAGAAGGTATTGGAAATAGAGCTGAAGTTGCCCCAAGAGACAAAAGAAATTCTTCCTATGTACTACAGCTTTCATTTCTTCCTATGTAGTTCCACTCCGCTCATGATCTTCCCTTCCTAACAGTCTGCCACTAGATTTCAGACTTGCTTAGCTGGCAAGTGTGAAAGACCATTTCTTATAATAAACTTCTCAACACATATGTATGTTTCTGTGTATATATGTATTCTATTAGCTTTGTCTCTCTTGTTGCAGTCTGATATATACCACAGTAAGGAATGTGAATTTAGAAGTAATTAGACTTAATTAGGAAAAATATTTTATATCTACAGGTGTGTAAGTGTGCTTACCTAATACTCTTTTTAAAATTGACCTACTGGTCAAGGACTGATATAACACTGTAACACTAAATTAAGAGTTTTTTTTTTTTTTTTTTTTTGGTACTGGGAATCAAACACAGGACCTTATGCTTCCCAGGCAGACACTTGTGCTCTGAGCTATATCCCCAGCCCCAAGACAGCGGTATAATACTAAACCATCTTCTGGCAGGAACTACTATTTTATGTCAGAATCAACACTTATTAATGAAAGGACTATGCATTTATTTCTCTAGACCACAAAGAATAGGTCTGGAAAATTTTATTGGTATACTCTAAACCTTTTAATCAAGTGGAGATCCTTGCTATAAGTACTATAAGTTAGAAAAAATAAGAATTTCTTCTGTGTAATGACTATAAGTTTATTTTTACTTTTTCACTTAGAAGAATGTTGACCATTACTTAGAAATGAATTCTACATGCTGAAGTATAATACAGCACTACAGTTTTATCAGGTAAGGGGCTACTTAAAAGGGATTCCAACATAAGAACAATCACATAAAAGATGAGCTAGAAACTAAGACTAAAACAGATACAAACAGCAATATAGAACCTTGCCAAAAAGAACATGTACAAACTTACTGATTTTATCCAGAAGCAGGGTACCTAATCTGTGTAGTTCAACTTGATGTATAACCAGCTGTTCTTTACTTCTGATCAAGCAAAATTCCCAGCAAGCCCCAGCAGTAGCAAATGCAGCAGCCAGCAATTTATTGCAGCATAAGACTGTAGCTTACATAACACTTACTTTCCCAGGAAGTCCCAAACAAACCCCCCTGATGATGCAGGGACAGAAATCTGGTGTGGAGGGTACAATTTGCGGGAGACTTGCTCTCTGAGAAACAGCATGGCCCAGGGGCAAAGGCGATACACATATAAACACAAAGACATCAAAACCTCAATGGAACAGGACCATGACAAGACAAATCAAAAGATGATGAAACTCAAAATGATAAATTATAGAGAGACAGACACCCACACATGGGAAACAATACAATGGCAACATAAGAAGCAAATGGTTAGTAAGAAACACAGCAGCCACACACATGCACCTCAGTACTAAATCTGGGGGGGAAAGCATGACAGAATCGCAGCTATCTTTCACATAGAATACACATTACTTCCTAGAATAAGCACAGCTCAATTTATAAAAATGGTATTCAAGGACTAAGTGAAATGAAAATCTACCTTAGTTTCTAAGTAAAATATACTAGTATATATAGCCACTTTTGCTTAAGAAACTGGGTCAAGATTGAGCAAAAAGATAAGTCTCATAAAGTAGGGAGTGTTCAAATAATAGTTTCCAGCAAGTCTAAAGAGAATATAACTAATCTTGGCAGAAGAAAAGAAAAAATGGAGCAAGAATTTTAAAATCCCATCCTATTAACTTGGCTCAACCGCTGGGTAATTTCAGGGATAATTTCTCTGGCTTCTGGTTTCCTCTTCCATAAAATACTGTAGGAGACCTCTTTCACAAATTATCATTCTGTTTATTTAATATCTCAATCTATGTTGCTGGGTAAGAAATGACAAAGGTGACAGCAAAAACTGAGTTAGGAAAACTTGGTTTTGCTTTTAGATTTTTGTTTTGTTTTGTTTTGTTTTTATAGGCAAGAAATTTTGTTAAATCCTGAAACAAAATTATAATGCTGTAGGATCAGAGGATAGAACTGTGTAGTGTCTTTTCCAATTTATTAAAGGTTTTATTCTGTAAAAAGAACAGATCATTTATAACTTTCTTAAAATGCCAGGAATATAGTCCCTGATAAAAGCCACCACAGTATTTGGGGTAGTTTAGATAAAAGCTCTTTGGATATAGTAGGTAAAAATTTCTCAAAAAAGCATTGGAGCCAAAAATGAATAAAAAAGGTTTTTCAAGCAAGCTGTACAGGACAGCAAGCAATAATTTCAAATGTAGACTTCTACTATTAAAAAAAAAAAAAAAAAACAACTAAAAAATGGAATTTTCTCAAGGAAATGCTCTTGTGAAATATACTTAGTAAGCTATCAGCAATAAATCAAAATTATCATTTATGTAGCACTGCAACTGATTTTAGGAACATATAAAAGCAAAAAGAGGTAGGTATTACTTTAAGAATACAAGGAAGAATGTGCATGCCAAGGAAAGGGCACAATGTAGTCTATAATCTTGAAGTTCTGGTAACTTAAAAATTCTGATTTACAGAATTTTATCCATTTTTTACCTCAAACTAGAGAGTATGAACAGAATATTAACTCTATATAAAAATTAGAAACACAAGCAGATAATGAACTCTTGTTATTCACACTTCTAGTGCAGTGAAGAACTGTGAGAGTTGGTCTTCATTGTTTTTGAAATCAAAATCCAATGGGTACATAATAGGAGGAAATAATAACTTCAAAGGAAAGTATCATGTCTATCAGGAACCTCTAAAATTTCAAAAATTAGTGAACAAATGATAGGAGTAGTCTACCACTTCCAAACCTTCAAGGACAAAAATAAATTATTTCTAGGACTCAAGGCCCAAGAAACCACAAAGATTAGTGATTTTTTTTTTTCTGTCAGTCTTTCGAGCTAACATGGCTAATTACTGGAGTTCTAATGGAAGACTTCTGAATGCACTTGTGAGTTGACATTACATATACAGTATCAAGGAAGTTAAGATACCTATGCTTGACATCCAGTACAAACAATAAAAAAATGACAAAATTCTAAGACAGCTATCTGGCAGGATCTACTCAAACACAGCCTATTCTGAATAATTTAAATTCAGAGCCACATAAAAATCACATCTGAGCCTTCTACATTATCCTTAAATGCCTCTCTTTCTTCTAATTTTGATCTATGCATTGATGTAATAGTTTTTCTCCACACTATGTATTATGAAGTCTAAAACTTCACAACCCAAAAGAGCATCAAGCTCAGCAAAACAGGTCTAGTCTACAGCAAGGATAAGGTATTACCTCTGCATACATGAGAATTGTTGCTCATTATATGCAGAAATAAATCAGAAAATTCAATTTGTATTCTCTATCAACCAGCAGACAATGCTAATTTCTGAGTAATACTTTCTCTTTTATCAATGATACTGAAGTTTGCAGTTTCTTAATTTATTTCATTCTATGTTTAGAGAATGCAACAAAAGATTTACACTGACTTAGAATAACAAGTAGGTAATACAGAAATAACAGGCATTCAAGAACCTAAACTCAGATGGAGATTATGCTGAAACAAGTGTATCTTCAAAAGTACATAGTCTTAAAACCAGGCTTTAATTTTTCTAACTCAGAGTCTCATTCAGCTTTTCTTTCCTTACCTTTCCAACTCAGCTATCTTCTTATCTTTATCATTCTTCTCATTTTCTACCTCCTTCAAGATTTCCAACAGGCGGTCAACCTCTGTCTGGGCCTTGCTGGATTCATCTTTATACCTAGAAATCTCTTTCTCCAACTGCTGTATTCGGTCACTCATCTCTGGACTGGCTCTGGCTTCCAATGTTGCCTCATGTGCCTACAAGAAAAATTGTTCAATGTCTACAGATATACATACAGTGGCAGTGAGCAATCCATGGCCTAAAGAACTATTTATGGTCCTACTGAAATAGTATCAAATAGAGATACTGAAATATGATGTCATGAAAATGCAGCTGGGTTAAGGAAATGGCTACTACCACATAGGTACCTTCCTAAAGCAAGCATTCAAAATTTTACAAGGTAACATGGGACAAACAAATGGAGTCAGAAATCAAGCACCACACTTAAAACTAAAAATAATTTTTATTTAGAACCCTTTTGTAAAAAGCACCTAAAATCATAGCAGTATTTTGGAATACAAAGCAGTTTCAACAACTTAAAATTAACTTTTGACTTCTTAATTTTCCTCCTGAATCTCTAAAGCCATGCATGTAGAATGTATTTAATGAGGGGCAAAAGCTAAGATGTTGGATTTTTCCTTACTGAATAAGCAATAAAACATACTAAATGCCTGTTTTTGAAAGAAACATTAAAAGCTATGAAGACAAATCTTAGATAAAAGTAAACCTTAGAAAACATGTTAGAAAACTCTGATGCAAAGTACACTGAATAAATAAAAATCATTTACATAAACTGTCCTAAATGTTTTATGAAAGTAGTAGTAATACTTCTAAGATTAAATGCTTTTACTAAGTGACTTTCTTTAAAACTTCTTTCCTAGAGGAAAAAAAATTTGTTTCTCTTAAATATTGGCTTTCCTAACCCTGAACTTACTTGTGAAATGTATTTGAAGAAACAAAAACTCTGCAAGTTTGGAAGGTAAAAAGAGATCATTGCTCTGTAACTGGGTGTTGTCCAACATCTAAATTCATCTGTTTCACACTGTTCTGCCAGTTTTGAAATTAAAGGTAAGAGGGAAGTTCTAGTACCAGTTAGTATTTCATGGGAAGGAGAATGCTACAGACAATTTTTAAAAACAGTATGTCTAACAGAAAAGGAGAGAAAAAGAGTATGAGGGGTAATGAGATCAGCAGCTATTTTATAGAAAGCTGATCATATTTATACATCAAAATGGGGAAAGAAACTACAAAACTACAAAAAGAAAGATAATGAAGGGGGCTGGGGATTTAGCTCAGCAGCAAAGCGCCTGCCTGGCAAACGCAAGGTCGTGAGTTTGGTTCCCGGTACCGGAAAAAAACCAAAAAAAAAAAAAAAAAAAAAAGATAATGAAGATGCAAACAAAAGCTGAAATACATGAGAAATCCCACAAAGAAAAGAGGTGATGAAATAGCCAACAAACGGTTTAAAGCAGGGTGCACAAAAAAAGACTATGTAACAAACCGAAAGGCGGCTGTTATTCAGTAACTGACAATGAGATAACTCTGATTTATAGTAATTTATTATATATATATTATTTATATTCCACAAATATAACTACTGCACATTAATGTCCTGGGCCTTCACACATGCCAATGTGCCTCACCTTAGTAAATGTCACTTGTGTAAGGAGGTCTCCTGCAACCCTGACCTAGCCTGGTCCTCTCCAATGTGCGCTTCCACATACCCTTGATTTGTTACAACCTCCTACCTGAGTGCCTACTTTTCCTGACAGAGACTACATATTCCATGAGATGAAGGGAAAGGTCTGTCCTATTTACCACTATAACCTCAGTGCCCACCAATGGTAACTCACAGAGTAGAAACTCAACTATTTTGTTGGACAAATACATATTTTCAAAGTAGTGGAATAGTTTACCTTTTATTGAAAACAGCCCATAAGCTTAAGTAGTATGGAAAATAGAGTAATTGAAAGAGGAGGAAAATCATCAGTAACTACACACGAGTGCAAGGTTAAATGCAGCCCACTAGATCATTTAGAATACCAAATGACAAACTTTAGGAATAAGATAAATCAATTAAACTATAAAGAAAGTCAAAGATATTATGAACTTTCCCATACTCACTGTATCAACAAATTCTATAGCAGATAAGTATACATCTATTTTTGTTGAGTTCACTTCGTTTTAACATGAAATTCTAAGAATATTAAGCCATTTAAAGATCGGTACAACTTTATAAAAATGAGATGAATCTCAAAAAGAGCTATTTTCCATATCACTGTTATAAACACTCCTTTGAAACAATTTCAAAATAGTTGAATATGACATTTAATTCAAGATGTAAATCTGTTTTGCCTCAATGAAACATGCTATAACATCAATATGAAAGATATTTTTAAGAGGTGTTTAATTTCATAGCTTCACTCTCTTTTCCATTTTTCTACCCTTTAAATACTCATTGTCCATTAACTTGTGTCTTGAAAATATAGTCAGTCTACATACCTTGCTTTTAGAAATATCAGAAAGTCAAAGTCACTCAGAAGCAAAAACTACAACTTAAATAAGTACAGTATCTCTCTAAAATGCCATCTCTGGACAGGAAAATGTGACCTAATGATCAACAAAAATACTTCAATAAAGGGTTAAGCTTTCCATCCTTAGGAATTACTTTACCAGAAACTGGCCACCTTTTACATTATTAAATACACAGACACTGAAGACAAGGATTTTGATTTTCTGTATTCCGTATTTGTTACATGAAGACATAAACGATTATAGAATGATGTCAATAATCGTATCTGTGTACAAATAATCATTTTCACATAATATATTTAATGAGAAAGGAAAAACTAAGATGGGGTCTTAATAACGTTAAAACATATTGGTTTCTTAGAATGATTTTTGAAGTACAGTAAAAGAGTAAATATATGTACTGAAGAAAAATGATGCATGGGGCCTGGGGATTTAGCTCAGCGGCAAAAGCGCCTGCCTGGCAAGCGCAAGGTCATGAGTTCGGTTCCCGGTACCAGAGAAAAACCAAAAAAAAAAAAAGAAAAATGATGCAAAATACACTGACAAAAGAGGCTTTATGGAAGCAACAGCAATACTTTTAGGATTAAGTCCTTTAATACTTTCTTCTGTCTCAGGTCTAATCTGGTGAAAATCCAGTTGATAAGCATGGCCTTTAAAGGAGATTCTGTTGGCAGGCATGGATTTTAAATGTGTTGGCAAAATTCTACCCGAAATTAGTATTATAAGCCACATCAGGGGCTGGGGATTTAGCTCAGTGGCACAGCGCCTGCCTGGCAAGCGCGAGGTTGTGCATTCAATCCCCGGTACCGGAAAATAAAAACTAAAAAAAAAAAGTCACACTGTAAAAGCAAGAGAAGATGCACACAATGAATTAACCCAAGGGAAGAAAACAAAGCAAAAATAAAAAAACTACAAACCTCTTTTAAAGTTTGGGGAAGAATTTTGATTTTATAGAAACTTCCCTACCTTTGTATTTACCCCAAAATAGTTTAAGAGTCAACAAAAAAGTTGAGCTTTGATTTGAGGAAGAGACAGATAAAGAAGCCAGGTGTTTTTACTTTTTATAATTAAAAAAAGTCACTGATGGAAAATATGAATATATGAACCAGGTTTTTATGATACCTTGTAGACACATACTCATTGGCTTAGATGAGTAGCTAACTACAACTGCAGGATACTAAAAGGAGAAGAGCTGGAGGAGAAAGGAAAAGTAGAAGGAAATGGTTTATGTACAGGATAAGCAAGCAATAGAAAAATAAAAGGCTAAAGTGAAGTTACTTAAAAAGCTCATGTAAAAAACAAGAGTTTAGAAACATTTTTAAAGTAGTTAGCATTTTTTAAAAATTCTCATAACTCAAAAATTGAGTTTGCACCTTTTCCTTAATAATCCTGAGGATTAAGAGCTGATGCTGAAGATGCCCATACCAAAATTCAGGTGTAGGATATGAAATGTTATACTATAAATAGGTGAGAAAAGACTTCAATTATCATTACTGCAAAGCCAGGCATTTCCTACTTGCAAATTGTCAATGTTAAGAACATTCTTCTGAATAAATATAAATCAGAACACTAACCTGACACCACTCCTAACAACATCATTTGCTAATGATTTTTAGGAAAAAAAAAAATATGGCAAATAGTATCTACAGATTTGTACTATTATCTACAAATAAGCTTTAAACCAAAAAATGCCTGCTAAGGTAGAAGCAAAGAGAATAAAATTTTAGGCTTAATAACTTGCTAAAAATATTTTAGGAGGGAAGCACCAGAGCACACAGGAAAAGAGAGAGAAGTAAAGACACGGTGGCACACTCCTGGAGGCTGACGCAGGACTGTAAGTTACAGGCCAGCTTGTGAAGCACAGCAGGACCCCAGCTCTATGTGTGTGAAAGAGGGAGAGGGGAAAAGGGAGGGAAAAAGGGAGAGAAGGAAGAAGAGAGGGAAGGAGACAGGGGGAGGGAAGGAGGAAGACAGGGAGGAGAACACTAGTCCAACCTTCTTGGAGTAGGGCATAAGTAAGCTTAATACAGAAATATCATTAATGAATCTAAAAGGTACAACTGTCTAGAATAAAACACAGGAAAATACGTGAATATGAATAGGACAATAAAGCAGAAAGCTATCCACCTCTGAATTTTATATTTCTCTCATAAATCTAAATATAAAGCCTTAAATATCAGATTGTTTAAGTGTCTGACTACAGAAGTATCAAGCTACACAGAAAGATCTGAAATAAACTATAGAACGAGAATGTGAGACTGTCACACTCAGGGGAGTCTAAAAGTTAACACTAAACTTCATAGTTACCCCTTAGATTTGTAATTCTAAATACATCTTAATTTCATCTTCAATATATACATATTAAATAGAGAACTACTTCCACCCTTCTGATAAAGAACAAAAACAAAGGCAACTATAAAATCTGAATTGCTTATAACTGGAATCCTTAATCTCCAAGTAACTTTAGCATACTGATCTTCCTTTCCTTAGCTTTAGAACATCATTTTATTTTTTTGGCATTCTCTAAATGGATGATAATATATGGAAATAACAGAACTGGAACTTTCGAGATGAGGATCTGGCTCTTATCCATCAGAAGGCATATGAACTGGACCTAGTTAGCAATTCTCCAAGTTCCAGTTACAGTCCTCAAGGAATTGACAGTTTAGAGATAAAAATCTTTCCAAAATACTCTGAAAACTATAAATTACTATATTTGTTGAATACAAAGCAAAGAGATGGATAGCAAATATCTATATTACGCCTAATATTTACCAGTTTGGATAAGTATCACTGCTACCATTATCTCCTTTCAGGAAGTCTAATTTTATGAAAAGAAAAATATCAGATAGAGATTTTTATATTGTGGTCTCACATTTCATCCATAATGTATATTTTAATCTTCCTCTAATCTGTAAATTTTCTGACACTGGGAATTCTGATGAATAAAAGTATGAATGCAAAGGTGTAAATGGTAATTCAGTAACTCTATTGATAAGTTACTCCACATAAACACCTTACAGCTGGGCATGGCAGGGCACATACTATCAGTATTCAGGAGGTTGAGGCAGGAGGAGTGGGAGTTTGAGGCTAGCCTGGACTACATAGCAAGATCCTCTCCCAAAACAAAAAAACACCACTCTAGAGACATCTACTGTATTCTTATTTAAGAGTCTCATGCTCTACCGACTGAGCTAGCCGGGCGCCTTGTATTCTTATTTAAAGCAAAACAAATGAGAAAAACTTCCTGAACCTTTTTCAACTGCGACTCCATTTTCAAACATTCTTCCTTCTTCTGCTCCAGAGCAATCTCTAGTGTCTTAAGCCGTGAGTCCTTTTTCAGTCCTGAGGAAGCCAGAGAAGAAGCATGTTCTTTCAGATCCAACAGGGAAGCCTAAAAGAAGCAAGACACATCTAGAATAAATATTAATTTTTTTTTTTTGGTTTTTCTCCGGTACCAGGAATCGAACTCACAACCTTGCGCTTGCCAGGCAGGCACTTTGCCGCTGAGCTAAATCCCCAGCCCCTAGAATAAATATTAAATGAAATATTAAGAGAAGAGGAAGTGTGATGGGTCACACATAGATCATATAATATGGTAAATGTATTTAAGTAACAAAGCTTCATCTTTTAATGTTTAACTTATTATTTGAAAAATAACAAGCCCAAATTTAATAAATAAGAAAATTTAAGTGTGTGCTTAATAGCAATGAACAACTACCTTCACAGGCACACAGGAAAATTGAAATACTATCACCAGTAATCACTACATCTTACTCATGAAGTCCCACAAATGTAGTATCTCATACATGCCTATTTTGATTTTACTAATTATGTGTGGTGAGTGTAGGAGACAGACGTAGCACTTCACTGTCCCTACCATACACACATTTCTGCTGTCACTTATACAGTCCACGCTTGAGTACCTTCAAGTAATGAAAAAAAAGTGAAAATCATACAATAATGTTCGAAGTTTATGACCTTACTGGGCCACATTACTAGCTCTCTAGGGCTATATACAGTCTCCAAGCTATGACCAGGACATGCTTACCTTAAGGTATTCACCAAAACCTGTTATAAGACATTAAGAAAATCTTCCATCCAATATTTTTAAATCATTAGGCAAACAGCCACAATATATATACATACTGCAATGACTAAGCAAACCAAATAATTCCATTTTGGTGATCTTAACCTCTTTCTCTGAGAGATCGCCTTGTAATAGGCTGACTTTTTCTTTCAGGTCTTTAAGATCTTTTTTGTAGTTATCAATTTCTTCTTGCTTCTCTCGCTCATCTCTGTCCCTCTGCTCCTTTAAGCGCTCAATCGTCCGTTCCTGATAAGAAAACACAACAACATATAAATTCCTTTTTGTACTTAAACGATTAATTCTGCTTTCAGCTGGTAAAATACGAAACTTCTATTCTCTATTAAAAAAGCAACGATATGCTTTTAAAAGAGTACACTTTTAAACAATCTGTCTTTCCCACTTATCTTGCTGTTTTCATAAAGAAATGGCTTTGATTTTTTTGAATGCCAAAGTTTCTTTTCTTATACTCTCTATTACTAGATAAGACTACAGTATTGGGGCTGGGGATTTAGCTCAGTGGCACAGCGCCTGCCTGGCAAGCGCAAGGTCATGAGTTCGATTCCTGGTACTGGAAAACAAACAAACAAACAAA
>NW_004955454.1:3727234-3763482 GCF_000276665.1 Chinchilla lanigera | reverse complement strand
GGTACCAGGAACCGAACTCACGACCTTGCGCTTGCCAGGCAGGCGCTTTTGCCGCTGAGCTAAATCCCCAGCCCCTTTATTTATTTTTAAATTGACAAATATTCTATGTATTTATGTGATGTTTTCCTCAATTCATTTTGTCAGTTCTCAGCATATTTTGTCACATTTTGTGCGTCACATTTTGTCAGTTCTCAGAATATCTCAAATGTTTTCTTGTCATTACATCTGTCGTGGTGACCTGTGGCCAGGGCTTTTTGGTGTTGTTGCTGTAATTGTGGGGTGCTGGGGATGATGCCCATATAAGACAGAAAACTCAATTGATAAATGTCGTGTGTTCTCGTCTCTCCACTGGCCAATCATTTGTCAACTCTCTCCTTCGCTGGGCCTCCTTATTTCCCAAGACATATGTTAAAAGTCAAGACAGGCTGGAAGCTGGGCCTCTTGTGCCAATCAGGTAGCCAAATGCTGACCAGAAGGAAAATTTCTTGAAGAACATAAAAAAATGATGTTCCTGTGAACATACAGATGATGAGAATGTGACACCACCTTTCCTGCTGATATGGAGGAAGCCTTAGTGGTCTGGCTCAAAGATCAAATGAGTTGAAGTCCAATCCAGAACAAGAACCTGACTCTTCACTTCTATGAAGCCTGAAGGGCAGAGAAGGTCCAGAGGAAAAGTGTGAAGATGGTAGAGGTTGGATCAAAAGGCTCGGCAAAGATGTAGTCTCCATAACATAGCATGAGAGCTGAAGCGGTGCTGATGTAGAAGCTATAGGAAGTTACCCAGATGACTGAGCTGAAGTCATTGGTGAAGGTAGCCATGCAGACTTTCAGTGTGGATGAAGTAACCTTAAATGGAAAGAAGATGCTCTGTATGGTCATACCGCCCCAAACACGCCCAATCTCGTCAGAAAGAAGCTGCATTCTGGGACATCCATAGCTTGAGAAAAGTCAGTGCTTGGTTTCAAGGTCTCAAAGAACTGGCTGACTCTTTTGTTAGGGGCTAAAGTAGCTGGTGATTTAAGTTGAAACTCATACTCATTTGACACTGAAAATACTAGGGCCCCTAAGAATTTTACTAAATCTGCTCTGCCAGTGTTAGATCTATGACTGGACCAATAAAGGCTGGATGACAGCATGCTTGTGTACCACGATTCACTGAATATTTTGTGCCCACTAATGAGATCTACTGTTTAGAAAGAAAGATTCCTTTCAAGTGTTACTGCTCATTGACAATGAGGCTGGTCACCCAAGAAGTCTGATGAAAGTGTACAAGATTAATGTTGTTTTCACATCTCCTAGCACAACATCCATTTTCAAACCCATGGATCAAAGAGTGATTTTAACTTTGCAATGTTTTTCTTTTTTTCCTCTTTTGTAGCGGGGGTAAGGTCTCTCTATGCAGTACAAGCTGGTCTTGAACTCATTATGTGGCCCAGACTGGCCTCAAACTCAGAGTGATCCTCCTACCTCAGCCTTCTTAATCCTGGGATCATGGGTGTGTACCACCACGCCTGGATGCAGTATTATTTAATAAGTACATTTCATAAGACTATAGCATAGATAGTAATTCCTCTGATGGATTTGAGTGAAGAGAACCTTCTCAAAGGATTCACCATCATAGATGTCATTAAAGAGCATCTGTGATTCAGGGGAGAAAGTCAAGATATCATCATTAACAGGGATTTGGAGGAAGTTGATTCCCATCTTCATGGATTGCTTCAAGGGGATCAGGGCCTTAGGGGAAGAAGTAACACAGATATGGTGCAAATAGCAAGAAAACTAGAGTTAGAGATGGGGCCTGAAGATGTTATCGAATTCTGCAATCTCATGATAAAATTTTAATGTGTGAGGGGTTGCTTCTAGTGGAGGAGCAAAAGAAATAGTTTCTTGAGATGGGATCTGTTTCTGACAAGGATGCTGTGAACATTGTTGAAGATATAGCAAAGAGTTAGGATATTAAATAAACTTAGTTGATAAAGCAGCAGCAGGGCTGGGGAGCGCTGAGTCCAACTTTTCAATTCTACTGTGGGCAGAATGATGTCAGACACATTCATACACTGCAGAGAAATCTTCTGTGAATGCGAGAGTCCACTGATGTGGCAAACTTCACTGTTAATGTTAAGACATTGCTGCGACCACCTTCACCTTCAGCACCCACCACGCTGATCCGTGAGCAGACCTCAAGATCAAAGTAAGATCCCCCCACCAAAGTAAGACCCTTCACCAAAGATTGGGATTTGATGAATGCGAAGATGATTATTATTTTCCTATATTTCTTTAAAAATTTTTTTTATCAGTGTTTGTGATACATAATGACATTCACTATGGGGAGTTGGTGCGTACAATGACACATCTTACTTATTTTCATACCCCCCCCCCAGCCCTTGGTCCTCTTCTCATGTGCAGAAACCTATCTCCCTGTTTCCTACTATGTCTTTCATTTTGCTCTTTCATTTATTTATACTTTGGATGTCTTGTATAAGGGAAGTTTTAAAGTTGTGTGATTTATTTAAAGTTGTGTGATATTTTAAAAAAGCAATAACATTTTAAAGTTAAGCTACGTACAACTAGCAGCTATACTTATAAGTGAAATAAACCAGACTTACATGTGTAAACATTGCATTGTCTCCTTAGTATAAGAAACTGAAAGAATAAATAAGATCCAAAATGTACAATAGGTAGTAGGAAATGGGAAGAAACTTTGAAAAGAAAAGAGAAACTGGGATAGGGGAAGGCAGAAAAGGAGGAAGAGAAAAGGGAATATATATATATATATATATATATATATATATGATAGTAAGAAACAAATATTTCTTTTTTATAATTCACACATTGCCTTTAAGACAACAGAAACAACTCACAAATCACCCCCCAAAAAAAAGATGGGGAGAAGATTTGATATGTTGCGCTGAAAGTATAAAAAAATAGTAGTAAAGAAAAATCATTAAAATTGCTTTCTGTCAACAAATATTCAGGAAGTTTAAAAGCTGAAACAACTCAAGTATGTTTTGGGTACTATTTTTAAATATATTCAGGGAACAAGCCTTGACCTTGGTAGGCAGCTGAAAGCATTCTGAGGCAAAGAGAATTATGGCAAACAGACCCTATTCCTTCAATAAACAAAATCCAGTAAAAATGCTTAAGAAGATTCTCTACACCACCCTCTAAAGAATTAACACTGGTCAGTTTAGGCCACTTCTTCAGTCAACTACTCTGAAGAACCAGGTTTGCTTATAAAGGCAAAATATGTAGAAAATTAGCAAGCAAATTATATTAGTGGATAAAATCCATGATTATATTAAGCACTAAAGTTAAATACTCTGTATGGTAAGGGAGAACTAACAATATATTGCCCCTTGATAGTCTCCATTTACTATTCTTACATCCCCACATTCTAGTTGACCAAAACGTATTTTCTTTTTCATCAGAAAACAGCAAATAAAAAACATATAGCTGATTTTTTAGAATATTCAGACACTGCCTTCTGGTGTGGAATCCATCTTGCCTAACATCATGTGCTTAAATTGGCAACCATTAAATGGACTTTTCTCTTCACATTGTGTATGTCAGCAATAGCACAGAAGAGCTTTTTCCCTCTTATCCAAAGGGATTGCTTCTGCATTGTATGTACAATTTTAGGCTAATGAGAGAGTAGAAGCAAAGCATCTGGGCAGAGCCCAGTCCAATTACTCACTTTTTCAGCAAGGGCCTCCTCCAGAGTTGTCAGAGCAGTGTCAGTGTTGGTGGTATCAGCCTGCAGGGATTTGACTCGTTCTTTCAAGCTGCTCATCTGCTTTTCCTTATCTCTTAGTTGCTCTTGAAGATTTTCAATCTGAGCACGTACATATGATTAAAAAAAGAAGATATTAGCAAAATGAAAATAGGCCAATAAAAATCTTTTTTTTGTTTTTTGTTTTTTGTTTTTTTTGTACCGGGAATCAAACTCAGGACCTTGTGCTTGCCAAGCAGGCACTTGTGCCACTGAGCTATACCTCTGGCCCTAAAAATCATCTTAAGTCATTCTCTTATGCATTTTACATTAACTGTCAACACAAGTTTGTCTATGTGTGTGACTATGTGAGAGTATGTGTGTTTGTGAGAGAGAGAGAGTGTTCTGTGGAAATAATCCTAAGAGTTTCACAATTATATATAAAACCGTTAAGGCCAGAATTCATAGCTATAACAGACAAAAGGCATACACTTTGATATGGACATACACACATAAATCCAGATCCCTAATGAAAGAAGGAAAACAGCTAAAAGAACAGACCCAATATAGACACAGAAATACAGAAAGGGACTACAGACCTAAACCACAAAGTGCTTTTACTTCTAAAATGACAATGTAAATGCCGAAGAGCAATTCCTTCACAAATAACTGAGGAAGTGATGTGGGACTGAAGAAATAAAGATGGGTAGAAACGAAATGAGAAAACTTGATTTTTTATTTATTTATGTATTTATTTATTTGCGGTCTTTCTTATTACTTTAAAACTGTGGGTTGTCACTTCTCGGTCTTTCGGCTAAGATCAAGTGTAAAACTGTGGGTCAGTTTTCTGCTCAACTCTGCACAAGACATTCTAATCAGTCAGACCATGTTCATAATATTATGAGGCTTCTCAGACTTAATTTTACCTTGTCTATCTCATTTCCCTTCCAAACTGAGGACACCTAGCTAAGAGTAACTAAAGTAAGTTTCACGGTTTCCAAGGATACTCAATTGCTAGCTTTCACAACATCCAGCTCCAGAACCCGTCTGGAGCAATGCCTAGAAGTCTTTAAAATGTAATCAGCTGAGTTACAGGGAAAGTAGAGCCTCCTAGACAACCCCAGGATGAGCTCACTTCCCCTCAAGCAGAATCAAATACCTCATGATTAACTGAGGCAGAGTCTTCCTAACAAAGCAAGAACCACCATCTCAAGTGAACCAAATTGCTCCTCAAGCCACAAGGATTGCTCTGGAGCTATGGAAACTAAAACTGACCAACCAGATCCCCATCCAACTCACCTAATTCTTAAAAACTGGCCTCATGCTTTGTAAGAGGACCAGTCTGAGCCCCTGCATTAGAGTAGGCCTCCTACTCTAGCTGTTGTCTTTTTCCTATTCTCCCTAACTTTTACCTATGTTTATAACCCTTTCTATGCTTTATAAGCACAGAAAGTCCTGAAATTCTTTTTCTATGACATAAGTCCCTATTCACCAGGCTAAACTGAGGTCCCTATCTCCCACTTAGAAGACCTTCTTAGACCTCATCTGGTAACAGGAGAACAGAGAATATATCAGCTAAATCATGAGAAAGACAAATCAGTTGTATAATAGAAAAAAATGTTCTTAAATGATAGCATTAAATTAGATGTTTTTATTATTTGTTATCAAATTGCAAGCATTTTCAATGAAATTCCTCACTGTCACCATTCTTTTATACACACTTATATGCATTCACTTACTCAAAAAAAATTTACTAAGTTCTCTATTCTGTGGTAGGCACTAATTATACAAAGAAAAATGAATAGACCTATTTTATTTTATGAGATGTTAAGAGAGCTCCGCATTATGTAGCTGAAGTCAAGTTATACATGGGTTTATAAGCCTCCTATGGGCAGACTTGATTCTAGACAGATGGGAAATAGTAGGTATTTTAAACCACAGAAGGGCTAGTCATTTTATTTAGGCAATGTTGATGGCTACTGTTATGCTTTATATCTAGATGTCCCCCTATAACCTCATGTGCTCATAGGTGGATGTTTTGGGAGACAACTGGGTGATGGGGGTGTGCTACTCATCAGTGGATTAGCCCACTGATGAGTTTATAGCTAAATGTGATGTTTGGGGGTGAAGTCTGGTCAGAGGAGGTAGGTCACTGGGAGCATGGCCTTGAAAGAATATATCTCTCTCCCTCCTCCCCTGTTCTCTGCTTCTGGCTCCCATGCCATGAGCCCCTTCTCCTCTGCCGTGCCCCCTACTATGCTGCCCTACCTTGGAGCCAGATGACTATAGACAGAAATCTCTACAAGCTGAGTTAAAATAAGCCTCTCCTTTAATTAAATTGCAGGTGTTGGATATTTTGTCCCAGCAACAGAGAAGGTAAGCCAGCTACTGAGGGGAAATTTAAAGGAACTTGCACATAGATACAGAAAATAATTAGCATGTTTTATCAGTTCAGTCAAGAAATTGTGGGGACTAAAAGCCTAAGAGGTATGAAAAATATACCACATGTGAGAAATACTGTGCAAGATTTCTATGGAGATTCAAGTACATAGAAAATACTAAAAAAATCAAGGTGTTTTTTTTTTTTTTTTTTTAAATGTTGGGAACTGAATCCAAGACTTCAAGAAATGTGAGTACATGCTCTATGCTCTATAACTAAGCTACACTCCCAACACTAGGGACATATTCTTAAAGACAAAACTATAAATAAACTAATTACTCTAGAACTCACAAAGTTCATTCACTCAATATATATTTGAATTTGAGCTCCTGCTGTCAGGCAATTTTCCAGATACTAAGGATACAGAAGTAATCAAAACAAACCAAAATCCATGCCTTCAAATAGTGCTTATAGTTTAGTATAACAAAGGAAGGAATGAAGGTAATTAGTGAATGAATGAACACAGTATGTAGAATGGCAACCAATTCTATGAAAAACAATGAATAATATATACTCAACCATATGCTGAAACACATGTTTATCTGTTGGAAGATTGCATATTGTCAAAATGGCAATGATACTTATCCTAATGTACAGATTCAACATAATCAGGATCAAAATTCCAATTGCCTATTTTATAAAAATGGATGTGCTGATCTCAAAAGTCATATGGAATTACAAAGGATCCCATTAAGCCAAAGCCATCTTAAAAAGCAACAATGAGGGGCTGGGGATTTAGCTCAGCGGCAAAAGCGCCTGCCTGGCAAGCGCAAGGTCGTGAGCTCGGTTCCCGGTACCGGAGAAAAAACCAAAAAAAAAAAGCAACAATGCTAGCAGATACAGTTTCCAACAGCACACTACAAAGACATTGTAATCAAAACACTGATAAGACATTTGTCTATATCAGCAAGTTTGCCAAGATATGGTAGGACACCCTAAATACCTTCATATAAAGTACTGGAGTTGGACCCCTACCTCACCCCACATATAAAAACTAACTTGGAATGGATCAAGACCTAAATTAAAAATGGAACCAGCTCCCTCTAGCTCTTGGGTTCGGTTTTGGGGCAAAAACACTGAAGTCTACAAAACAGCAAGCAGCAAGCAGTGGCCAAATACGTGTTTATTGGAAAGAATTAAAAAAAAAAAGACCTCCCCAGTTTGCTTAAGTTAATTATTTGGGCCCTTTGGTATGTTAACTCACGTAAGCTCTGATTTCTAGTGTAAGTTAACTATTCAGGACCTGTACTGGTTCTGACTGGTTCCTCTATCTCCTTGCTTCACATCAAACACATAGGAAAAAACCTTTGTGATCTTCATTAAGCAATGGTTTCTCTGATGACACCAAAAGCATAAGCAACCCAGGAAAAACACAAGGACTAAATCAAAATTAAAATTTTTGTGATATCAAAGAACACTATCTAAAAAGTGAAAAACTACCCAAAGAATGTAAGAAATATCTGTAAATCATGTATCTGATATGGGTTGATTCTCCAAAATAATAAACTCTTTAGGACTCAACAATAAAAAAAAGGTAAGACAAGCAAAGGATTTGAAAAGACATTTCTCCAAAGTTGTTCAAACAGCCAAAGTACACATGCTTGTTGCTAATGATACTCAACACCATTAGTCACAGTCACTGAAGATCAAACCATAATGAAATACTACCACACACCCAAAGAGACGATTATTTTTTTAAGGGAAAATAAGTGGTGGTGAAGATGTGGAGAAATTGGAAACTTTATACTTTACTAGTGAAAAGATAAAATGATACAGCAGCTCTGTAAATACATCAGTTGACAATTCTTCAGAAACATAAAGTTAACAGATGAGCCAGTAATTCTACTCTTAGGAACACATGCATGAGAAATGAAAACATCTTAATACAAAAACTTTCAGTTGAATGGTCACACAATCATTTTTCATAATAGCTAAACAACAAAAACAAGCTGAATGTCCATCAACTATAAACAGATACATAAATTATATATATCAGTTTCAGTGGAAACTCATTTAGCCGTAAGACATAATGACATATTAATGCCTGTTACAACTTGGACAGATCTTGAAGACATGTTCAATGAAAGAAACTGGACACAAAATGGCACATAGTATATGATTACATTATATGAAATTTCCACCACAGACAAATCTAGAGGGACAAAAAGTAGATTAGACATGAGGGCTTGTGACTACTAGCAACTTTCACTTTCTTTCTGGAGTAATGAAAATATCCTGGAATTGGACAATGGTAATGGCTGCAGTAAGCTTGTAAATACAATAAAAATCACTGAATCATGGAGTTTCAAAGGTAAATTTTATGGTATGCAAATTACATTTCAATTGGAAACACAATCCATCCAGTTAACTCCTGAGCACACCTTAAGGCAAAATTCATCAATGAAGTAAAATCTCCTAAAGCCTGAGATGTATACTGCCATATCCACCAAATAACCACACACAAATTTACTGGTTTATCTGTTCTTAATCAGCTGATAAATGTTTTGGCATTCCATGTATCACCTACACACATATTCTGGCTGATTGTCATCTAAAAGGCAGTCTTTCAGATAGCTGATTTTTCTATTTTGGTTACCAAATTTTCAAGAGTTTTTATGTGAATCTCCAAAATAAATATGTAGTATTAATTCACCTAGTGTTGTTAGTCTTCTCCCTTTCCACACTATTCCTCTGTGCCTACTCCTTTGAATTATTTTGATACCCTATGGTAATTCCTAAATTGGGTAAAATAATTCTAAACTGCTCAGCATCCTTTCTCGTTTGGAGTGGCTTCTGTTGGAAGCAATAGATGAATAATAAAAATATTATAAAGTACATATTGAAACATTAAATAGAACAAAAAAATCCTCTTCTGTTCTGATTAAGAAGGCTACAACACTATAAACCAACAAAAAGGGGGATAAGAATTTTACCCACTCCACACAAAATATCTCATCTCCATCTTCAATCCCTTATCCAAGATTTTATTCAACTGAAGCAGGTATTTTTTTCAAAAATGGTTTAAAAGCTGTCTCCCACCTCACCTGCTCTTCTATAATGTGATTTTCCCACTCCCCCACTGTCTTACTTTTGTCATTGCTGAGATAAAATACCCAACACCCAAAGTTAAAGGAGGAAAGAAAGGTTTATTCAGCTCACAGTTTTAGAGGTTTCAGACCATAATCAGCTGATTCCAAGATATGGCATGGCAGACACGCATCACAGATGAGAAACAGTTTGTAACAGGCAGAAGATAGCAAAGCAACAAGGGGTGACCACAGCTCTTTCTGTCTCTCGTATGTTATCCAGACTACTTAGGGCAGATAGCACTCACACCCTTGTTCCTAGCACCCTTTATCCTAGCATTGCACCGTATCAATTTCAGCATCACACACTCTAGATCTAGCGGCCTATGACCACATAAGGCTTTGGGGGCACATCTAAACACAAGCCATAACACCCACTAAAAGGAGAAATCCAGTTTGGACAATCCATGAATCATAGTCATAATTACCAAGAGCTACAGAATAAAGAAGTGACCTCTGCTACTTTCAAGCCACTGCCCTTAACCAACCAAGAAGCTTCTGCTTCTAGTATCTGTCTCTGGAAGCCAGCTTCCACATAATTACTGTGACTATGCTGCCAAGTGTCCAGAACATGTGCAAAAGCCTCATGGAAAAAGACAGCAGGAAAACAAACACCAAGGAGCATTCTTTAAATATAGGTAAATGAAGAAGTCTTCTTGGTAGTCGATCATCTAACTCAAAATACCCTCACGTGATAGCACAAAAGTCAGAGAGCAACTACCCAAGTAGACGATTTCCTAAGTAAAGAAGAGAGGAAAAGAAAATGACTGTTTACACTAATATTATAGGCAGCTAGGTTAGATAGAAATAAATATATAGTCAGAGAGGAACTGGGCTCTCAAGGAACTTAGTAGGAAAACTACATCAGAATTATGGCTGGAGGTGCATCTGAAGAAGGCCAGGCCAAAGATAAAGATATCACAACCAGGCCTACATCATTTTCCTAAGGAAAAACAGTAAGTTGAGATTATGTTATAATTAGTAGCACCTAGACCAGCGACAGAAAATCTTTTTAGAGCTTTCAATAATAACAAATAGCCTGCTCTGGCACACATGCCACAGGTTCACCACCACTGACCTATTCTATTAAGTCCAAATAGGCATTAGTCACCCATGTGGGTGGGTGACAAGATCTACCGGACCCATCCCTTCCCCAAAATACCTCTGTTCTTTCCATGTATCCTAGCTCCATGAGTTGTTTCCCTTCTGGACTGGATCAATATTAGGTAAGCGGCTGTACTTGTAATCCTACAGGCTGCTTGTAGTGTGACCTACATTGTACTCACACTGTGACTTTGCTGTATAAATTACACCTGACAAAGGGCCTCAAGGCAACCCACTCTCAGGCCCCCCTCCTGCCTCTCAGGAGCTATCTCTCAATACACCTTTTGTATTCTTAACCTCTGTTGTTCCTTGGAACTTATTCTTCAATTCTGGGGGACAAGAACGCAAATCTGACATCTAGCAGGTTGGGTTATATTTCACCTATATCAATAAAGATAGTAATAGTGCAACAACAGATTTTTCTCTATCTATCAGAAAATAATCCTATTGCTGTTTAATCATTAATATCTGAGTTTTATTATTTCTAGGTTATCAGAATATAGAAATGAGGAATTTTTTTGTGTTTGGGTTTTTGGGGGGTTATTTTGTTTTTTCAAGAGTGGTGTGTCTGTAAGTACTGTAGAAGAGATGGTGCTATGGGATATATCACAATTTAAAGGTTTATTTTATGACAAGGTAAAGTAAGAGGCTCTCTAGTCTTAGGGAATAATTCTTTATAATAAAATGTCACTTCTATAAGATCAGTATTATTTAAAAACAGCAATCTGTTGACATACTGGAAGTTACATCAGACTTTACTTACAAAAGTGGGCCAATACAGCATGAAGTGAATTCACTTGGAGTATATTTCCTTAGCTAACAGTAAAAATATCATCATCAACCAGACTGCACTTATTGTTTTTCCTGTAAAATATTTTAAGAATCTGACTACAAATTTCCCCATCAACCAAATCTTTAAAGTATATGCCAGTGAACAACTATATATACAAGAAAAGAAAAATAATAGAGAAAAATTCTAATGCTTAAGAAAATTAATTCAGATTTAAACTTCAACAGGGCCTGACTTAATCTCCTAATTCTGCTTGGTTAGTAGCTGGCTGAAACGTCAAAATAGCAATAGTTAGAAAAGATCAGGATTGATCCTTACTTTAAACAGTACCTTTAGAAGAAAAATATTTTCTCTAAAATAATAAGTAATGACCTTAATGAAAAATGTGTTTTTCCATTTTATGATATGGAAAATTAAAGAAATTAACAATTGCCTTACCCAAAACTTCACAGAAAATAAATAGAATACAATAATTTATCTGTTCTTTCTACTAAATATAAAAAAGAGACTTACAGAAATAACCTACAACAAAAACACTCTTCTAATACTAGTTATCAGTCAGCTTGTTGCTACTGTTAAATCTAAAACTCTAAATTTCAAAATCTAGGAAACTGGAGAAGCAAGGAAGGTGTTATGGTTGATACATTGTGTCAACTTGGGGAGTCTAGAGGTTTGGCTAAGTGATTCAGCAGGAAGCCAGGGTGCTTACTTTGTATACATCCTGAGCCTGTGGAAGAGGAGGGCATAGAGATTATGTGAGAGCTACACGCCCCTTAGGTGGGGGTAGCCTGTTTACAAAGTAAGGCAGAGAAAGAGGCTGCTTGCTGCCATTCCTCCCTTTTGCTCTGGCTGCTTTGCTGTTCGGCTGCCATTCCCCCTTTGCTCTTGTTGCTTTGCTATCTTCTGCCTCGGAGCCAGCCAAGTATGGACTGAAACCTCCACAAACTGTAAGCGAAATAAACCTTTCCTTCCTTCATTTTGGGCGTTGGGTATTTTGTCTCAGCAACAAGAGAAAAGTAACCATGACAGAAGGTAAAATAAACAAGCTCCAGAAGTATAGAAAGAACTCACTGGCAGCATATGCATAAGCAAATTAAACTCTAGACTATATTATCATTTATAATCAAGCAAGTGAGAAGTTTTACAATCTTAACAGAGATTCTGAATACAGTTCAGACTCAAATGCTCAATACATTTTCCAGGTCAGTGATTTATTATAAAAACAAAAAAAGTACTGTAATGCAAAACTACTTCAAACCATAAGGGAGAACCCTGGGAAGGAGGAGTCCAGTATTACTCCTGGTACAGCATGCCTACTGTCTTGGTTACTTTCTCTCATTGTTGAGACAAAATACCTGACACCTAAAATTAAGGAAGGAAAGGTTTATTTAGCTCACAGTTTGTAGAGGTTTCAGTCCATACTCAGCTGGCTCCAAGGCAGAGTGGCACATGGCAAAGGACAACAGTTCATGGTAGTGGGAAAACAGCAAAAGCAGCAAGAACAAAAAGGGGGGAGCAGCAGCAAGCAGCCTCTTTCCCTCCCTTATATTTGTATGTAAACTACCCGCCCCAGGGTGGATGTAGCACTCACACTCATAATTCCAGCACCATGAATCAGTCATAAACTCTAGAAACCCACCCTATGACTGCATGAGGCTTTGCAGGTACATCCAGACACAAACCATAACACCTGGCCATCTGCACTGTTCCACTACATTCTCTAAATCTGGCTTATTCTGGGGCATACAAATATGGATCCTACCTAGAAAGCTAGAAGACTATGGTTGGTAGTAGTGGCTCATTCAGAGGACTCATAACCTAGCTATTACCAGGGCTATCTATCACCATCCTAAGGAAAAAAATTTTTAATTATTCCTTAAATAATTTAATCATTCCTTAATTTGATTAATATTTAATATTTATTTAATATTTGATTTAAAATATTTATACAATTAAATATAAACAGTATTTACAAAAGAAATGATTAGAGTGTGTGGATTCCAAAAGACAAGGATGAAGTGAAAGTCACCATATTCTTCTTCCTCATGGACTACATGTCTAATCAAGCAG
Source organism: Chinchilla lanigera (assembly GCF_000276665.1). Classification (NCBI taxonomy): domain Eukaryota; kingdom Metazoa; phylum Chordata; class Mammalia; order Rodentia; family Chinchillidae; genus Chinchilla; species Chinchilla lanigera. Next base: position 3,750,280 of record NW_004955454.1, on the reverse strand, counting down.
CTAAGTTAGTTAAGTGTTATATGCAATTAAGCCATCTCTCCAAGGATACCTAGAGTTCCACCTAAAAAGTTGAACTGTAATATTCCACTGCAGATAAATTTCTGATGCTTTTGGCTGAGACTATCAGGGTTAGAAGAAAGAAAAATTGAATTTTATTTGCTTCCTAAACCAACTAAAAGCACAATAAAGATGACCATACTGATTGAATTGTAAAAACTAGATATAATTTTTCTAAAGACCAGATAATTTCAAAATTCACAGTAATAAAGAAAAGATGTTCATAGGCAGAGTTTTAAATTTTTGAGAGTATATATTATAAAATATGTCCAGAATAGAAGTGAAATTTCAGGGCATGAGACACCACAAAGGAACACCCTTCCTTATTGTTAAATGTCCTAGCCTCTTCCCTATCTGCCAGGCACATTTTCATTCATCTTTTAATATTCAGGAACTCAGACTTCCTCAATCGCCCTTACTCAAGGTCAAATCAAGCTCTTTACTATTTATTCTATAGTAACTTTATTCACATCCACATATCTGGGCTCTTGAGAGCACAAACTAAATCTATTCATCCTTCTACTTAGCACAATTCCTATGGAAGCATTAGAGGAAAGGTCTATGATGATCCATGAACGAATGTGAACAATTTAGAAAGATTAGGAAAACTGGGAAGACTCCCAGAGAATATTTTTAACAGGGCAACTATAAATGCAGTTAGTAAGGAAAAAAGAAAAGAGGAAAAAAGAAAGTCTGTTGTAGGGCATACAAATACACACATAGCTTAGAAGGCTAAGAAATCCATGTGGCTGGTAATCCTGGAAAAGCGCCAAATAGTCAAGTACATGTATAACTTGCCATTCAGGTATCACTTTAAAAAGGAATTTTACAGAGAGGTTTTTGTTACTGAATCAGATTTTTAGGACAGATTTACAAGAGTCTGAATGAAGGACACATGGATGGGAACGTGGATTTATAAAAATGCTACAATTGCAGACAAACTTGGCTTGAAATGGGAGATTAGGGTGTGGCAAAGCTAGCTGGGGAAGTAGCATGACCTATTAATTATAAGATCCTAGACACATGCACAGAACAGTTCCCGAAGCCCTGGATGTGGACTTCTGAGAACTCCAGTACATTTTCAATACAGTGGCCTGCACGTGAGGCCAACCCGAAACTTGGGATCCCAGCACCACAGGACTCATATAGAGAAGTTCTCATGGGTTTCCAGATTTGGATAATATAAAAGACACACCGTGCCATCATAACTCCCTGTATACTTTTATTTTTGCTTTTACCCTCTTTTTCTCTTTACTCAGCCTAAGCTCGCTCTGCAGAGCCAGTTTCTCCCCTACTTTTCACTTTTACTTTCTCAAATAAACTTGGCCAATGCTTTTTGCTCATTTTGTTCAATTCTTTGTTCAAGAGGAGAAGAACCTAGAATCTGACTCCAGAGGGAGAGGTAAGCAACCCAGAACCTACTACTGTTTAGATGGCGAGCCACTTTTAGAAGCAGGCTACCTGGTAACAAGCTTACCAAAACCAAAATTTGATAAAACATTATAAAAGTCTTTTTAAAGACCAATACTTTATCACTTAAAAGTACCAAGAATATTCTCATTAATAGGTATAAAATATGAACTGAAGGCAATAGACTGAATAATCCTATCAAGATTCAAAACTCTCAAAGATTTTAAATTCACAGTATTGGGCTGAGTTTAATAAATTACAATTATGAGAATTATACCTTGTATTCACAATAGATACTATTTTATATGTTCCATGGTGCTTTCATACACAGTACATCACTTAACAAGAACCCCGTTGTAGTAGCTACTATTTATATTCCACACATGAAAAAAGTGCAGATTAATGGGTGTCAGAGAGTAGCCAACTAAGGGGTTAGAATAGCACATTAACCCCATTCTTATCATCCAGACAAGTATTTAAGAAAGATAAGTCTAAATGTATAACAGTCCTAAGAAAAATTAACCAAGGAAAATAAAAACAATGAGAGGTGAGATTAGGGAAATAAAATTTGAAGGCTACTTAGGAAAATAAAAATTTAGGGCTACCAAATACCAAGATTCATCTAAGAAGTATTCATGGAAATGAAAAATACAATTTGGTCAATATGGCCCCAAGGTAATCTCAATCAGCAAACTGAGATTCAGGATTCAAATTCTGGTAAAAGAAAAGATATAAGTATCTGGTTTTGATACCCACTCCTGTAAAGAAGAAAAAGCAGCAGCAGCAGAAGCAGGAAAAAAAGGGATGGAGGATAAAAACTCTCCAAAACTGATGTGCACTGCCGAGGAATAAATGCATTCATTCATCATAACTGGTCACGCTGGACCTTAGCTGAGTAAGTCAGAGACTCTATAGGAAAAAAAAAAAAAATCAAATGAATGACTGCATTTTAATGAGAATACATGTGTATCTAACACTGTTCCAAATATATAAATAAATTTCTACAAGTAGGTAGTTCTGATTTAAGGATATAATTTAGAAAATTCAAAAAAAAAAGAAAACTCCTTTTCCAGAAATATATCTATATTGAAAGATACGTATATGGTTTTTTGTATATAATTATATTATGAATATTCAAATAAAAGAAAAACTATGAAAAATGTAACAAACACCTACATAACAAAATATGCTTCTATATACTCTGGATATGGGGGCTAAGGCTGCTCTTTTGTTGCTTAAGTTCTCCCAGAGCCCTTTGATACAGAATGGTGGCTCTGCCTGCTTCTATTCCACCTGTCTGTGTGCCAGAGCACAAAGCTGGTTCAGCTAACTTAGCAACTGCTGGCTCATATTCTCACTGCGGCTTCGGACTTTTCCATGCTGCTGGTCCTGCCTGCCCACCCGTTTTATTGGTGCCCCCTGCAGGCACGTGCACCCACTATCAGGCCTGCTATCTCTGGTATGCCTGCCAGCCAGCGCCCACACCTATACTGGCTGGTCCTACCTGGGCTAGCATGTGTGCCTGCACCTGAGCCTGTTTTCATTGATTCCTAGTACATAAAAATTATACATGTACATTGGGTACTAAATGAAATGTTTTGATAAATGCATATAAACTGTAATGTTCAAATCACAGTAAATCTGTCTTTAAAGCTTCCAGTTCCATCCATTTTATCACAAATGACAGGACTACATCTTTTTATGGCTAAATAGTACTCCATTTTATATATACATATATATATATATATATCACATTTTCTTTATGCATTCTTCAATTACTGGATACTTACATTGTATACATTTCTTACCCATGCAATAAACAGATACACTCATCTCTTTAACAGACTGACTTCATTTGCTTTGGCTATATACCCAGGACTGGGACTATTTAATCATATGATAGTCCTTGTTTTAACTGAAATAAAGTTCCATGCTGTTTTCCATAATGGCTCTACTAATTTACATTTTTTCCAACAGTGTGCAAAGGTTCCCTTTTCTCCATATCCTTGCCAGCACTTGTTATAGTGCTTTTTTTAAAAAACCAGCCACAGTAACTAAAGTGATAGCTCACTGTAGTCTGAATTTGAATTCTCCTGATCATTAGTGATTTGGATCATGTTTTATGTACTTACTGATCTATTACTCCCACTTAAGGGTCAAATCCAGGACCTTGCACATGTTAGGCAACAACTCTACCAATGAATTAAGCCCCTAGAACCCCTCTCTATATTTTTAAATTGGATTATTTTATGGTTTTTGCAATTGAGTCATTTGAATTCCTTGTGTATTCAGGGTGTATAATTTGCAAATATACTTTCTGACTTTGTAGATTGTCTCTTCACTCCCCTATTTGTTTCCTTTGCTGTGTGGAAGGTTTTTTGTTTGTTTTTTTTTAATGAAATTCCACTTGCTCATTTTCTCTTTATTTTTATGCACTGAACTCTTATCCCAAAAGTTCTTGTCCTTTTCAATTTGCTGAAGCATTCCCCCTATGTATTCTTGTAGTACCATCATAGTTTCAGGTCTTAAATTAAGGGTTACAATTGACTTTGACTTGTTTTTAATATATGGTTAGAGATAGGAATATAGATTCACATTATGCTGCATGCAGATAATCTGATTTTCCCAATTATTTTAAAAACTGTCTTTCCTACAATGCATATCCTTAGCACCTTTGTAGAAGATTAATTCAGTGAGGTTACATGGGTTAATGTCTAGGCTCATTACTTTGTTCCACTGTTCTTTGAGATTGCTTTTATAAATATGGCTTCACTTTAAAATTTGCTGAATACAGAAAATTAAATATATTGCTTTAAATAACAGACAATTACAGGAAAAGTAGGCACAAACAATGTCTTTTTCCCATTCCATGAAACTTTGTAATCAAAGTTACTAATAACTATCACTTTTCTCTCTTCAATGGTCAATTCTCAATACTCATTTTACCTAATTCATAGGCAATGATTTCCAAGCTGATCATTCCCTTTATACAGAAACACTTTCTTCATTTGATTCTGACATATTACATCCAATAAAATAATGATAAAATTATTTTTTCAAAGAGGGGAATTTAACAAAATGATACTAAAGTTCATCGGGAAAACAAAACAAGTGAGAAACATCACAAGTTCTTCCAAAAAGAACATTAATATAGGAGGACAATCTCTTAATTGTGAAAATATATATGAAACTATAACAGTTGAAGCCCCTTGATCTTGTCACAGACACAGACACAGATGAATGGAACAGACCAGAATCCAGAAACAGACCAAAGATGATACAATAATTTAATTGGGCATCTCAATTTGAAGATAAAAGGTACATTTTAAATAATATTATAGTAACAACTGGCTGGCAAAAAGTAAAAACATAAATCATGGCAATATATAAATTTTATAAGCCAATTTTTAGTTGTAAAGAAACAAGAAACTTTAAAAGTAGAAGAGAGGGGCTGGGGATTTAGCTCAGCAGCAAAGCGCCTGCCTGGCAAGCGCAAGGTCGTGAGTCCGGTTCCCGGTACTGGAGAAAAACCAAAAAAAAAAAAAAAAAGAAAAGAAAAGAAAAGAGAAGTAGAAGAGAGCTGGGATATATATCTCAGTGGTAGAGCAGCTGCCTAGCATGTATAAGGCCCTGGGCTGTCATTTCAGTAGTGGAAAAAAAAAAAAATCACCATGAGAAAGTATGTAAATATAATTTTAATAACCCTGGGATGCTTAAGTACTTTCTGAATAGGATGTAAAATTGAGGATAAATAAAGAAAAGGACTACTAAAGTTGGCCATACAAGCTTCAAAATAAATACTGTAAAGTAAAAAAAAGAAAAATATGATTGATAGACAGATGTAGACACAGATATATGGATATATATCTGTAGATAGATAGATAAGTATATAGATGGATATGTATAGCAATTTACTTACATGAGAAAGAATTCCTAAAAATCAGCAAGGAAAAAATATCATCTAATGGAAAAATGTGGGAGAATATAATGAATATGTAGCTCCCCAAAGAAAGAAAAACTGAATGAAAAGATATTCACTATAAATTCAACTTTAACTAGTAAGCAAGAATATAGGTATTTTAAATTATCTAGCAAGAAAGTAATAATTTTAAAAGGGTTGACAACAAATTAATGAAGCTATGCAAAAAGAGTATAATAAACAAGTATAAGATTTTTGTAGGATAATTCAGTATCTATCAATTATTTAGATGCACACAATATGAAATTATAAATTAGATGTATTTATATCATAATGTGCTATATCTTTATAAAAAATAAACAAGAAAAAATCTTACAAACATCTACATGCAAAACTGTATGGTATTAATTAATTAAACCACAATGCAAGTATGACAAAGCAAACATGCAGACATTTTTCAAATGAAATAAAGCTATATAACAAGATATTAAAATATTTATTTTTAAATAAATCAAAATTATGATTCCAATTCTTCAAAAAAGGTGTACAGTATACAGCGTGTATGCTTGCACATACACTAAAGCTTTATGAAAAGAGGCACAAAGAACTAATAATAGTTAACAACTCTAACAGTATACTGAGATAGTCAAAGGATTGAAAATGGAGATTGAATCTCACTTTGTATACTTGGATACTTCTAAAAACTAGTTAGTTTTCTAAACAACACATTGCCATTTGTTAGTTCTTTAAAAGAAATACTTACCTAGAATTTAAAAGTTAAATACATATATTTTCCAAATATAATATAGCCATACTTTGGTACTCAACAGCTTTGAAACTCATTCAGCTTGGTACTGGACACCATTTTGATGTCAAAATTGTTTCTGCTTGTCATTCACTTGGTACTGGACACACAAGTTAGAATTTTTTGGCATCAACTGCCTTGTCGGTGTTGCTACACTTCCCAGACAAAACAATTTGGTAGATACTCATTTTTGGTATTTCTCCTGCCTCACGGAACCAATTAATGACCAGTACAATAAAAGAACTTGACATCCATTAAAATACCATAGCCATCCTTGATTTTTAAAAAAATCATTTAATTTATTTACTTGGTTTCCTTAACATGATAGATAGATACATAGACAGACAGACAGACAGACCAAACCTAAAAGCAAGTATCATACTTCACCAAGAGAAAACTAAAAACATTCTCATTCAAATCAAGGATAAGACTAATATGTCTGCTACTGCTGTAATTACTTAGTATGGTTTCAGATGTAAAGGTAAACGCAAGAAGAAAAGATAAATAAAATGAGGTACAAACATTAAATTCAAGGTATTATTTGAAATTGATAAAATTGTATACAGAGAGGCCAAAAGAATCAACTGGAAAAAACCTTGAAAGAATTCAGTATGGTAGCACTAAACACAAAATATTACAGAAATCATAAGTTTTCATATATACAAAAAACTTGCAGTTGGAAGAGATAATGAAAAATATAACACTATATTCTATAAATCTGATGCAATCCCAATGCAAAACAAGACAGAATTGAGAGTGGGAGGATGAAATGTAAACTCTTAAATTTCATGTAGAAAAAACTAGGGAAACAAAAACAGCTACCACATTACTGGGGGTTAAAAGTAACATGTAAGGAATTAGTTTTAATTGCATGTTCTAAAGACCAAAAATTAAAACAGAGATACCAGATATAAAGACATATCCATAGAAGGAAAATTCTAAAATAGAACTTTAGAAGTATATCCAAATATCCAGAAGCCTTAAAATATTCACTTTATAAATATTTTAAAAATCTGAATGCCTACTACACATACATGAATGCATATATGCATACATACTCACATGTGAGCACATGCACACACACAAATGTGTCAAAAGCCAGCCATGAAAAAATATTTGGAATTCACAGCAGACTAAATGAGCTAATTATTAAATTAGAACTTCTACAAATCAATAAAAAGTAACAATTTACAGAAAATATATTAATAATTTATAGAAAAGAAATATAAACAATCTGAATTACATTTAAATATGTTGAACTTTACTTGTAACTAAAGAACTATAACAATGCTGATAGATTTTCTCATCTACCAAACTGGCAAAAAGTTGGACAACACATTTTATAGATATGGAGTAAGGTAAATGGTACTTTCATACATTGATGGTAGGAGAAGGTGGTGCAATTTCTTTAAGGTCACTGCAGAAATTCATCAAAAGTATAAGCATATACCCTTTCACCGAACAGTTTTAGTTCTTCGAGTTAATCCTATAAATATATTTCATATATATAGATATAGATATATATAAACATATACACAGCCATTTTATTGCAGCATTATTTTAGGTAAAAGCAGAAAATTGAGCAAAATACATGTCAACTACTAGAAACTTTGAAAAATAAACTGTACATTGTACATCTGTACAATGCTATCAATAATAAAAATGAGGAAATCCTTGGAAGAAGTTCCAAAATAGCTTTAAAAAAAAAAAAGGGAAAGGAACAACCAGTAGAGAATGGCAAGATAAGTGCTAAAGTACACACACACACACACACATTTTTGCCTGTATACAGACTGTGCATATATCTGGAAGAATACAGGAAAAGAGATAAACAGAATGAAGAATAAATTTTTATTTGTATATCTGTAGACTCTTTGTGAAAGACTACATAAGAAAAAGGTAAAGGGAAGTGAACAGTTGTAGGGAATGAATGAAAGATATAAGTATCTCTAAAAATTTCAAACAATAAATTAGCATCCATTAACAAGATATGGTCAGTCAATATTGAAAGTGGGGGGCTGGGGATGTAGCTCAGCGGCACAGCACCTGCCTGGCAAGCACAAGGTCATGAGTTCAATTCCCAGTACCGGAAGAAAAACAAAAAACAAAACAAAACAAAACAAAAATTGAAAGTGATCAATTCTTAAAATTATTTGCAGAAACAAATAAAAACCCAAATTAACAGGCAAATACAGGGCATGATCTTCTGGATATGAAAGGTGAATTTGAAGTTCATCAAAGAAAATTACTTATTCTCTGGCTATTGTGACAAGTTGAAAATAAACTGGGATAATATTAAATATTTCTAATCTATCACCTCAACACAGATGAACAATAACAGCATTCTTATAAATGCTATCTGCAGGGCACCCTTTTATTAAGCGAAAACAGGGACAAGTACTAGTTGTTTTCTTACTTATTCTGAGTTAGCCTCTTTCCAAAACTGACTATGGTAAAAAGGGAAAAATTTTTTTCCTTAATACATGTACACTGTACGTTAATTATAGCAGTGATGATGTTGTTTTTCTATTGATGTTGTTTTTCTATTTTCTATTTATCTATTATCATTTATTCTTTGATGATGATGTTTTTCTATTCAAAGCTGTCAACTTATTCATCACATAGATGATCCATACACTATATACTAATTCACTGCAGTTCCAATAAAAGACAGAGGAATAGCAGGTCAAACTAATAATCTTCAGAAATAGCACAAGAAATATTACTGAAAGATACAGTGGTTACTGTAAAATTTTAAACACTGGATATGCAGAACAGTTTTAACAACCTACCTTTTGGAAACAGTTCCAATTACTCATTGTGAAAACATAAACGGGAATGAGAAACTAATTGTGATAGCATTTAATGTAATTTTGGTGGCAAAAATGAGGAGGCATGTCAGAAATGGGCCACAGACAACCACTGTTAATTTCCTATCACCTTGTCTGAAATTCTGTGTTGCTTGTATTGTTTTGTGTTATTTTGTAAATGTGTGTTTGTTAATATGTTTTCGTTCTTTTATCTTTAAAATTTAAAAAAAAAAAAAAAAATGGGCCACAGAGCTCAGAACACCAGAGCATCCTACCTTCTTCTGAAGAACATTAACTTTCCGCTCCTTCACATCCAGCATGTCTTTCAGATCATGTATCTCTCCAGCTTGTGTCCCCTTCTCCTCAGCCATCTCCTGAATTTGTTTCGTCTTTTTATTCAGCATGGTTTCTTTCTCTTCTAAACGCAATCGAAGAGCATCCACCTGAGAATTTAAGATTTCCATACAAGATTAATAGAAAAGAAAGGAACATAGCTCCTTTAGAGTAGATATGTTATGAAGACTTATAAACAGGTTGAGTTATCCCTGCTTTAAGGATAAATAAAACTAGGATTCAAAGAAATTAAATAATTTACATCATATTATAAAACTAGAAAGTAAAATGACTATAACTCAAAGTCTAGAAATGACTCCAAAGATTATGACTGTTTCTTATATACCAAATGATACCAACATAAAAGAACAGAAGTGGTAGACAGGTGTGGAGAATACTCCTGAACAGTATGTCCAAGAAGTCAGGAAAGACTGCTGAAAGAAGTAGTGTCTGAATTGGTTTTTAATGATGAAATAAGTAAAAAATCACTAGAAATAAAACAGAAGTCAAGGAGAAAGGCACAGATATTCCAATAAGAGGAAAGAAAATATTTGAGAATATGCAGAGATGAAACAGCATAGTATGTTTATAAAACTTCAATTAGTATTGCTCAGCTTAAAGGAAACAAAGAAAGGCAAGAGATAAGCCAAAGATTACAAGGCCTTGATTTCCAGAAAGGTGCTTGAATTTTATCCTGTTTGCAAAGTGGAGTCAGTGAAGATCTTTAAGTAGGAGAAAGTCATGGTCGTATTTGTTATTTCAGAAAGTTTATACTGGGCAAGTCATTGTAGATACAAAGATAACAAAAATAATCCCTGTCTTTCGCAGAAGTTACAACCTACTGGAAAATGTAGTATAAAGAGAACATGAAAGTAAATTAGAGGAAGTGATGTAGCAGGCATAAAGAGTGCTTTCTTCTTTTTGACAGTCAAAAATACTAGTTTAATAAGCTCATAAACTTGGGAGTGACTGCATCTTACAGCAAGCCTGTCTTGCTTATTGTTTTACTTATTTCTGTGACCTAGAAGACTGGGCTTTTATGAGACCTCAGAAGGAAGGAACCAATCTCAAAGCAACAAAACCTGAGGTTGGAACAGAAAGTAAAACTTGAAGCTCCCCCATGAGCAACTGTTCTGTTCCTGGATGATCTTCAAGTGTCTCAGTGCTCTGAATATTTCCTCACAGTACCCACTGGAAAATGTAGTATGTAACTCTGGGTCTTTGGTCTCAGGGCTCCTTAACACTCTCAAAATTACCAAAGCCCAAAAGAGCATTTGTTTACATGAACTATACCTTTATTTGAATATATTTAAAATTAGAACTAGTTTCTTAAGTAGTTATTAATTTAAAATATGTAAATCCAGAGCTGGGCGTAGTGGCACACCATGTCATCCCAGCACTTAGGAGGCTAAGGCAGGAGGATCACTGTGAGTTTAGGCCAGCCTGGGCTACATAGTGATTTCAAAGCCAGCCTTAGTTACATAGTGACACCCTGTCTCAAAAAACAAATCAACAACAACAACAAAAAAAGTCTGTTATATAAGTATAAATACTTATAAGTATTATATTATAAATACTTGTCACTGTGATGGTATTAAAAGGTAAGTCTTTTAAGGAGTGATTAATTAGGCTATAAAAGTTCCTCTCTCATGAAAGAGGCTTTATACAAATTTAAGTATTTATTAAGTATTAAATATAATACTTAATAAGTATTATATTATAAATACTTATTATAAATACTTATAAGTATTATATTATAAATACTTATAAGTATTATATTATAAACACTTATAAGTATAAATACTTATATTATAAATACTTTAGGTGAAAAATTATATTTTCCCCCCAAATATAGTAAGAAGAACATAACTGAAAAACTGAAATAACTGAAATTTCTGAAAAACTCTTTGCTGATTGGCTTATAAGTATGTGTGTTCAGGGGTAGGAACAATTACGAAGAAGTACAAGAAAACCTTAGGAGTAATAGCTGTTTACTACATTGACTATGGTATTGGTTTAACAGTACAAACATTAAAATTTATAAAACTGTCCGCTTCAAAAGTGCAATTTATTTTATATCAATAAAATTTGAAGTGCTTTGTTTTGTTTTGTTTTTGTAGTACTAGACATTGAACCTAGGGAGTTTTAAAGTATACTCCCAGGCCCTTTTGCTTTTATTTTTGAGACAAGGCCTCACCAAATTGCCTAGGCTGGCCTCAAACTTGCAGTTCTCCTGCTTCAGTCTCCCGGATAGCTAGGATTACAAGCAAGCAAAGCTTTTTGGTAAAAAAGGAAAGCAAACGTAGAAAGCACAGCAATGGTGTAGGAATAAACTAATAACACTGCTAAAAAGATATGACTAGCACTAAATTCTCTAATGGTCTTTTCTGATATTATAAAGCCCCATGTACAGGATAGGTGCCATTATGTTAAATGTGTCACCTCCAAAATTCAGGCATTGTCACTGTGATGGTATTAAAAGGTAAGTCTTTTAAGGAGTAATTAATTAGGCTATAAAAGTTCCTCTCTCATGAAAGAGGCTTTATACAAATTTAAGTTCACTTCCCCTTCTACCTTCCACTAGGTTGGAGCAAAGCATTTCTCCCCCTCCAGAGGATGCTGCAGTAAGAGACTATCTTGGAAGCAGACAGAAGTTCTCACCAGACAAACAAATCTGCCAGCAACTTGAGTTTCCCAGTCTCTGGAACTGTGGTAAAATACATTTCTGCTCTTTATAAATTACTCAGTCTATGGTATTTGTTATAGTACCACACATATACTAAGTTAGGTACCAAACACAGAGATAGAGATGACAGAAGGATAGAGATAGATAGACAGAGATAGAGATAGAGACAGAGACACGGACAGAGATAGAGATAGAGATGATACAGACAGAGAGAGATAGAGGGGGCACAGACACAGAGATAAAGACATATGGACAGATATATAGATTAAAAAGACAAGATACTGTGAAGGAAGAGAGTATTCAATCATCATTTTTAGGTAACTGTTTACCACATTGAGAGAAGGGAAGAAGATTCTTGTAGCACACACAAAAACTAATTCTAGGAGAATTAAAAATCTATATATGATATGCAAATCTTTACAACATTTATAAAGAAATATAGGAAAATACTTATAATCATTGAGATATGAGAGGATTTTTTAAAATGTACACAAGATATACCATAAAAGAAAAATATTAGTAAATTTGACAGTTAAAATTTAAAACATTTGTACATCATAATAAAGTGTTACTATTTCACCTATATTTTACATTCCTAATATATTTCTTAGTAACACCAAGATAAGTAGAGGCATATTTACATTTGTTTCAAAAATGTGATTATTTTGTAAATAGACCAAATGTAAATATGGACCAATCTTAAACTCTGATTTTCAAAATTTATTATTACTTGCAGTCACTCCCAAAAAATTAGTTATAAATCTAACAAAACATGTATAGGGTCTGTATGCTAAAAACCAAAAGATGAGAGTGAAAGAAATCAGAGATCTCAAGTGAGTTCTTCCCTTGACTCCTATGTGAAATATAAACTAAGGGTTAATGACATGTCAAGGTATTAGCCTATTTAGTATTTTCCTTAGGGATAAGGAATAAGAAAATGTACGTATCTACAATCTAAATAAGTGTTTCAATGACAAACAGAATTATAAGAAGTCAAGCCTAGTGAATCTAAAAGATGTTACATTAAAAATTTCTAGTTTTGCTGCCTGGATTAAGGGACCCGAGAGCAAGGATTAAAATCCAATTAATTACATGAATGGCACTGAGTTATTGGATAATCCTTTCTGAAATGTAAAGATAGCAAAAGTCTAAGTCTCCTTGTGTTTTCCTTTATCTACATGTTAAAAACTAGGAACATTCTACTACACAAAGAAATGTCTGAACAAAGTAAAAAATCAAGAAAATGATGCCACCACAAAACCAAAAGACTTTATGGAACATAGGATTCAACAATCAGGCTGCTAGACGTGCCAAAAGAAACCAAGGATGCTTGACACTGGGATGTAGCTCCAGCCAGTCTGCGTCACTACTAATCCTACTTGACACTATCACATTTAGTTCCTATTAACTGAATCCTTTACAGATCATCAGTCATGGTTAGTAAAGAGGGTGCTTATGAATCCACTGACCCTTCCACACAGTTAAAGAGGTCAAAGTCTTAGAAAAGTCATGTCAGGGATCCTAAAAATAAATTATAAACTCAATCATTTGTATCTAATGTCTACATCCTAATATATTTTATATTATATATTCCTACTCAAAAATGGCCAACCAAATAGTCACAAGCAAAATGCAAAACAACTCAACTTTAACACACACGTACACACACTTAATTTACCCAATATTCCCTAAATACATTATTAACTTTTTACATAAAGACAAAAGGCCAGACATTTAAACCCAACAGAAATGTTAACTAATTTACTTGTTTCCCAGTTCTTCTCTCTAAGTATCAATTTCAGAAAAATTAAAAGCATTCTATCAGTAGGTCAGGGATCCTAACACAGCAGGAAAACATCCCTCCTCAATTGTAAATGTTCCAGTGGTACCAATATCTCGCATGGCAGTATTTGTGAGCCCTCACAATGCTGCTTCCTTATCAAGCATACTCAGATACCCAAACTGCACTCTTAACATTAGATCTCTGACTCAGCCAAGTGGCCTGAGAGATGTGCTAGTGCTAACCAGTCAGAAATATCTGCGTACTATTTTATGTCAAGTATGAGACCCATAGGAATTGGTGGCTGCAACAGGTAAAGAATGAGAATTCTTGTGGTGTTAAAGTGGTTGGAAATGTAGCATTGATATAAAAAATATTTTATATCATAAATATTAGGCACACAAATTACCTGAGGCCATGCTCTAATTACTAAATTATCTTTTCTTTACTACATATTTAATTCAAATCACCTGTGTACACTTTTTCTTGGTCTGCCTTTTTTTTGTGCAATGCTGAATTTAAGTATGCTGGTCTGGAGATAGGAGATAAAAACAACCACAGAAACCACTTTGCTACTACTAGATTAATTGCTCTAAATTCTACCCTGATCTTCTGGTTTGGAGTGAACTAAATTTGTATATAATTTTGGATGAGGTCCATATTTTACAAACCACAAAAAACACATTCAGGAAAACCCTTCAAAGACTAGCAAGAGACACAGTCATCACCTAAAACCACTCCTGGCAGGAGGAATAAGACCTTATTTATTCACATCAACTAAGGTGGAGGAACAGCATCCACCTAGTCTGCCAAGCAACAAGGTCTGTGGCAAGCAAGTTATGCCAACATCAATACAAGTAGAAGGATTTTTCTCTACAAGGTTTCCCCACCAATGCAGGTGAACAGAAAAGTATCTATCCTGCTATTCTTGCCTGTTGCTTCTGATTTAAAAAAAACAAAAACAAATTATTAATTATCTTAACCTTGCTTTGTTTCACATCACTAAATAGTTCTATCAAAATGCACAGTAGAGCCAGGCATCGTGACACACAGCTGTCAACCCAGCACTCAGGAAGCTGAGGAAGAGGATAGCTGCAAGTTCGAGACCAGGCTGGGCTACAAAGTGAGCTCAAGGCCAGCCTGAGCTGCATAGTGAGACCCTGTAACAAAAAGATTTAAAAAAAAAAAAAAACACACACAGTAATAGTAATAACTGCATGGAAAAAGTGACTTGTTTCCTATAATTCTCTTTGCTCTAACAATGTGACATTCTCCATTTTTAATTCTCCAAATGCATGTTTCAGTGTTCTTTCCTTTATTAAAGTTCAGTGGTTTTTATTAAATTATTTCATTCATTTTTCCTATATTCTACAATATATCATCAAAACTTTCAGCAAGTAACATCACCTAATTTAAACTCCTAATTTTTAGGAACTGTTATTATAGCTCTGTGGTAGGGTACCTGCTCAGCAGATCCTGGGTTGCATTCCAAACACCACCAAAAAACAAAACCAAACAAACAAAAACCTTTAAAATTGAGAATATCAAGGCCCAAACTAAGTGATTTGCCTAAGATCACTAAGTCTAACTTCTTATCTACACGTTACACCAAAAGACTGATATCATAAAGACTGGATACAAGTAAACCTTCTTAAAAGCCTATTTCAATAAAAAGCATTGAACTGTCTCATATCTGACAAGTCTCATATCTGACAAAAAAGATGGAGAGCTCAGAGAAACTTCAAAACAGTATGTATTAGTTTGTTTTCTGTTGCTAATAACACAATACTAGAGCCTGGGTAGTTACCAAAAAACTACTATTTGAACTCCTGAGTGGTCAAGATGGTGGGGCTCCATCTGGTGACGCCTTCTTGCTGGCAGAGTCCCAAGGTAGCAAAGCATCATATGGTTACAAGGAATGTGTGCATGTGTGTGAGTCAGGGGTGGAGGGGGGAGACAGATTTGGTTTCTCTTCCTGTTAGAAAGCCACCAGGATTCCATGGTCTAACCTGTGACCTCTTCTAACTCTTAATAACCTTGCACAGCCCCCTCCTCTAAACGTCACAGTTCAGTGATGGCAAACCTTTTAGAGCTTTCAATGATGCAAACAGCCTGCTGTAGCATGGACGCCATAGGTTTGCCACCACTGCCATAGTCCTTTAAGTTTCCTCCCTTTTAACACTCCACAATGGGAACTAAATTCCCACATATGGTTCAAGAGGAACACGCTATATATACCAGCCAAGGTACAAAGGTGCCATTCTACAATCTGCACAATGTCTATACGTCATTTCAAAAAACAAACAAAAAAGGCAGGCTATGGATTTTGAATATTTATAATCCAAAGAAAGTGGATATATTATCTGCTCAATCTTCCCTTGAAAATTCTTAATAGACCAAAAAGAAAAAAAGTAATGGCTGTACAAACTATCTATAAGTTGTATTCAGCTATAAAGTCCCAACAAAAATGTGACGATTCTGTGTCTGCAAACTTGATAGGCAAGGTGGTCAACTAACTACCCAAGTTCTTCTAACTTTGACCCCTTTAAACCAAAACATTTGTAACACTTCCTCACTCTGATATCAGAACTAAGTCTACAGCTTTCTCTATGTAAAATCCCTTAGTTAAAAACACAGAAAGGGACAATTCCAGCTCTGAAAGAACCCGTAAATGTCACTCAATTCAATCTAGCACCCAAAGTCTGATTCTTCTACACAAGACATCTCTAGTATTTGAACGCTGCCAGTACTGATGAAGAACATATTTCCTTCCTAGAGGCTGCCAACAACACTTCACAACAAGCATAAGTAAAATGTTACACTTTATCTTAAAGCAGAAAACTTAACTTTTTATGAGACAGGGTCTCACTGTGTAGTTCAGGCTGAACTTAAACTTATTATGTAGTCCAGGCTGGCCTCAAACGTGCACCAAACCTTCTGCCTCAACCTTCTGAGTCCTGGGATTACAGATGTGCACCACCATACCCAGCCAAGGAAATTTAAAAATAAATTAAAATGTTTTCCTGTAATTTTATTCACTGGTCAAAGGTTAATCCCATACACCACACACTCTTTCCCCAACAAGCCATTCAAGTAACATGCAGGCTATCGTGTTATTCCAAGAATAGTTTTGTTCCAAACTATCCATTGTGAGGGATGTGGCAGTGTCCCTGAAGTCACTGTATGCAGAATTCAGTGCTTTTCAAAAAGATAACCTTTGATAAGGTTTTTGTGTGGAAAGGTAAAGAGGCTTGACAGACTTGCAGGAGTTACTTAAGTAGAATGGCTTGTTTTTCTTTTTGGGGCAAACTGAATGTATATCGACAAGGGAGGAATAATAAACACTTTTGTAAGAAAAGGAGGAAAACATGGAAACAAAGCTTTTGTAAATGAGGAGGGGAGGAGGGACTAAAGAGAGGGTAGGGGGATGGGGGTAAGAAGTTATACCATGTACAGGTACAAATTCTCTATGATGAATATCATCATTATATATATCTAAAATGCACCAACAGCCCGGATGTAGCTCAGTGGCACAGCACCTGCCTGGCAAGTGCAAGGCCCTGAGTTCCATTCCTGGTACTAAAAATAAATAAATAAAAATATAAAATAATATGTACCAGTAAAATCTGATTTAAAAAATAAATATTTTTACATCTACTCTATTAAATTTATCCTGTTAGATCTGGCCATTTACTCTGTGCTCTATGTATCTTTTAAGATGCTGAATTTCTCATCTAAAACACAGATTGCTCACCATCCTCAGTTTTTCCCATTTAGTGCATTAATGAAGATATTATATAAGAAAGAGTCACATTTAGACAGGTAATAGAGTCTACAAGAAACTTATTATAATCCAGTTTCTTCTCCAGCTTGTATTTGTCCACCTTACTTAAACAGTGCTGACCATGCCTTGTAGAAGAATTAGATTTACTTTTTCTCTCTAACTGCTGATTGAAATATAAAATTACTCTGAGATGACCTAGTTTTTTGGCTCTTTTTAATTACCACTTCTACTTCAAGGACTTCATAAACCATCCCCCTCCAACGTTCCATTCTAATACTGGTCTCCTTGGCAGGACAGAAAGAAAGGACATACATATGGAATTTCCCCTGCTCTGCCATTACCAACAAGCAGAAGCAACAGATAAGTTCTTCTACACATGATCTTTCTCTGAAATTCTTGATCTTTATTGAACACACTTCAATTGATTTGGAGTTCTGTAAAGCCTGTTCCAAACTCTTATATGGACTTTATTCAGACTTTGTACATGTCTTCATTACTTTTTTTCTCATTGCTGAGACAAAATACCTGACACCCAAAGTTAAAGAAGGAAAGGTTTATTTAGCTCACAGTTTGTAGAGGTTTCAGTCCATAATCAGCTGGTTCCAAGGCAGGGTGGAATGGCACAGGGGCAACACTTCAAGGCAGCAGACGATACCAAAAGCAGCAAGAAGCAAAAAGCGAGGAGCAGAGAGCAAGTCTCTTTCCCTCCCTTATACGGTATGCAAGCTACCAGCTCCAGGGCGGGTGTAGCACTCACACCCATAATCCCAGCACTGGACCATGAATCAATCAAATACTCTAGAAGCCCACCCCATGACTGCATGAGGTTTGGGCAGGGAGCATCTAGATACAAACCAAAGCACTACGTATTACATTAATGTCCTTTTGTCAATTATTCCTTCTTGCATCTCAGTCCTTCCTTTTGGATATGATTTGTTTCTTTCATTAAATAACACCTTCCTGAACAAGCAATGGGTTGCATTAAAGAAGAAATTAAAGAAGAAACTCGACAATTTGTACGATTAATAATGTCACTATGACAGCAGAACTTATACAACGCAATAAAAGCACACAACTATGAGGGAAATTTATAGCAGTAAATTCCCACATTAGAAAACCAGAGCAAACTCAAATAACCCAATGTTGATGCTTAAGCTTCTAGAAAAAGAAGAACAGGTTAAACCCAAGGTACATACAAGGGAGAAAACTATAAAAATCAAAGCAAAAATTAATGTAATTGAGACTAACAAAACAATAGAAAGAATGAATCAAAGAGCTGGTTCTTTGAAAGATGAAACAGACAAACCCTTAGCCAGCCTTATCAAAAAAATCCATGAAACTAGGAATAAAAAGAGCAAAATCACAAAAGGATCCTGCAAAAATCCAGAAGATCATCAATACCAGGGGCTGGGGATTTAGCTCAGCGGCACAGCGTGTGCTTGGCAAGTGCGAGGTCATGAGTTCGATTCCCGGTACCAGAAAAAAAAAACCATCAATACTTACTTTGAGAAACTAAACTCTTAAGAAGATGAAAAACTCAGAGGAAATGGACAGATTCCTAGATACATATTAATTACGAAAGCTTGAATCGAGAAGACAGAAAAATTCTTAAAAACTCCAGCATCAGTCAATGAAATTGGAAGAAAAAAAAAAAAAACTAACAACAAAGAAAACCCAAGCCTTGACAGATTCACTGCTGTATTCTACAAGAACTTGAGAGAAGATCTAATGCCACTACTCCTCAAATTCTTTAATGAAGTTGAAAGGGAAGCAATACTTTCAAACTCATTCCTCAAAAAAAGCATCAGTCTCAGTATCAAAACTAGAGAAGGACTCAACCAGAAAAGAGAACTACAGGCCAATCTCGTTAATGAACACAGATGCAAAAATCTTCATAAGATACCGGCAAACAGAATACAGCAAATCATCATGATTATGCATTCCTCACAGAACTAGGGAAAATAATCCTAAAATTCCTAAAATAAAATAAAATGACATAAAATAAAATGAAACTTCTAGTACAAGGCCAAGATTCAAAGATACTATATTAAGCAGCCAGTGTTACTTCAGTCATACTGCATCAGCTTTACTCTGCACTGTACTGAAACAACAATCCAACAAGATCTACCTGATCATTCATTCTAGAGAGTGCTCTGGAGAGTGCTTACTAGTCAGTCCATACTTTATTTTAATCATCTAATTTAGAGCCTCATTCTATTACCCAATGTTCCTAAGGATCTAATCACTCTTATCTGTTCTTACTGGTGATATAGGCTTAGGGTAGATTACAATCAACAACTGATTAATTTGGAGCTGTAAATCCATTGTAAATAGGGCTTTATCAGTGGGAATCTCCAAGTTCCAGGTTCAAAGTATGTCCCTGGAGAACAGTGATGTCTATTCAAACTCAAACAGGCATGGAGAGTCCTTTCTGCCCCAACTCAAAGCCAGATAAGTCTCTCCCATTGTTAACTAATCCTGGTAGAAGGGATTTTTTTCTAGTCCAGTCTTTTTCAGCAGTCTTGGGATTTACACAGGGGTATAGCTTCAAATCTCAACCTCACTTATACTAAGGCCTATCTGCAGTCCATGTGTCACCATTAAAATCCAACCCTTAGTCCTCTAAAATAAAACCCCTTGGAACAAACTTACCATACAGTCCTTGTTAAAAAGTGCTCAGTGAAAAGGGACTAGGGAAAGATATACACTCTGTCAGATAAGCCAAAGAATCACTGTAGTAACGAACATTACATCCAACTTGTCCCATAGTAATTACACAAATGGAATTACTACTTTCAAACTTTATCAACTTGGAGAAAGAACTAAATTCCTCCTCAAGTCACTTAAAGCTATCAAAGAGTTATGCAATTCTACTTTTGGGGGGGGCGGGGGATTAACCATTTCCAGAAAAGGATCCAGAAAACAAATTTATTCATCAAATTTTTTTTTTGTTTTGTTTTGTTTTGTTTTCCTCTGGTACCAGGAACCGAACTCACGACCTTGCGCTTGCCAGGCAGGTGCTTTTGCCGCTGAGCTAAATCCCCAGCCCCTATTCATCAAATATTTACAGAAAAATTATTCTGAGTCAATCTTAGTCAAAACTAAGGTTTATAAAAACATAGCTTGCTTATCCATCCACCATGAGGTTAGACACCAAATTCTAGGCAATGCCTATCCACCACCCTTTCTAACTCAGTCTCCTATCTCCCTATGCTTGTAGGACCCTCATTTGGTCCTAATGATTACCCTCCAGAGACTCAGGCAAATGACCAGGCTCCTCGGGGTGAATGCAGCTGTGATTCCTGTCACACGGTAGGTGTCTAGAAAAGATATCAGCTTGTGACCCACAATGGCCAATAATGATTATGAGAAATTTGCCAGGGGGCTTCTGGTTAAGGTTTTCCCCATAATAAAAACTCCTATCAAGAGAGGCATAGTGGCACAAGACTGTAATCTCACTAGTCCGGGAGACTGACAGGAGGATCATAAAATCCAACCTAGTCTTGGCAACTTAGTGATTTAGTGAGACCCTGTCTCAAAATAAAAAAATGAAAAAGGTTGGGGATGTAGCTCTGTGTTAAGGCCCCAAGTACTGAGAACAAAACAAACTTCACAGGAAGAGAGTTAGCTCTTTTTCCTGATGCCTGTTTTCCTGCAATACTTGGAGCAGGACAGTCATTTTGAGGCTGAGAGAATGAGTCTACAAATAAGACACCACACAAAGGATGAATCAACAGTAAAAGGGGAGGACCTTGCATTCTAATAGCATATCTGAGCCCCTTAACTAACATACATAAAAGTGTCCTGCCTCAGGACCTCTCATAAACTGATGAGCTTCTTATTACTAAAGTTCCTTTTAGTTGGGTTTTATGTACATATGTATGTGATTTTTATGTACATATGAAAAGCTGTTAATCACTTTTCTAACCATAACAGAAATAATGACTAAAGATAAATGCTTGGGCATTAAGTTGCATCTTTTCTTAATTTCTTTCTTGGGGTACTGATACTCCTTTTCTTCTTATGCTAATGAAGTTACATACTAATCCAAATAGCAATTACTAATGCTATTAGATTCTCAGATGATACCTGAGGGTAGAAAAATAGGTCTGGAAGCATGCCATCATGGAACCTTTAGAAGAAAGACTTTAAATGGTTTGCAAAAATTCCTACCATGCTGTATTTTCACAGATCTAAATGACACAGATCTATATGGACAAAAGCTGTCAAATAAAGCTGCTCACGATAAAGCAAATTCTATCATGGATCTTTACAATTAGGAATGAGAGACTGAGAAGAAGTTTCGAGATCAACTTGCTTCAACCTATCACTTCAAAGATGAGGGAACAGATGTGCAGGCTAAAAATTCTCCCCTAATTAACAGCGCTAGCCGGTCTCTAGAGCTAATAACTAGCTTGCAACACATTATGAATCCTTAAAACACTATAGTAGAGTTTTATATAAATATGAAAATCCCAAGATTATTTGCCAGAATATTTTTTTAAAAAATTCTCCATCACAGAAAAGCCACAAATTATCTGAACCTCCTAAGAGACTCTGAAGTTCTTGAGGGCAGTGACTGGGTGTTAACAGTTACTGCATATCCCATTTTTAGCCCATTTTAAAAATTACTTTTACATTTTATTTTTACATTTTATTACTCACTTACCTTTCAATATGTACCTATTCTAGCATGCTTCACATGTTCTTGAATATGTATACATCTCAGAAATAAAGGGTGATTTTTATGTATTTTTCTTTTATATTAATAGTATATATACATACTTCATCTTGTTTCTTACTTTAAAAAAAATCCACGGGCCAATGAATATATACTTTTGGATTGCTGCTTTTTTACTTTTTCATAGTATTCCACAGTACATATTCATTGTATTTGTCAAACCCCTTAGTAATAAACAGGGTGCTTTCAACTCTCAGTCTGGTAACACTGCTGTAGTGAACACCCTTGCACAGGTCCTATGTAAGTAGACCAGTGGGAAACCTATCAAAGCATGGAATTACTGGGACCAACCATACCATCTGTGTTCCTATTTGCCAAAATTCCATCAAGTTCTGAATATTATCTCACTTTCTAATTTTTATCAATTTGAAGACTGCAATGTAGTATTTCACTGTCTTTAAAATTTGCCTTTCTTGATTTACTAGTGAGGATGAAGATATATATCTATATCTATCTATATAAGAGAGAGAGAGAGAGAGAGAGAGAGAGAGATATTTAAACCATTTAGGTTTGCTTGTCTGTTGTCTATTCAAATCCATCCTATTTGCCCTATAGTCTCTTTTTCTGATAAATCTCTATCATCCTTGATATTTTGGGAGGCACTGAAAAAAAAAAAAAATCTTTCAATCACTCATTGGTTAACTTTGACAGTGGTATCCCTTCTCTCTTAAACAGAAATGCTTAAATTTCTTTTTTTTTTTTTTTTTGGTTTTTCTCCGGT